>NW_027325224.1:55000-57500 GCF_028372415.1 Notamacropus eugenii | reverse complement strand
TTAGGGTTAGGGTAGGGTTAGGGTTTAGGGTTAGGGTCAGTGTTAGGGTTAGGGTTAAGGTTAGGGTTAGGGTTAGAGTTAGGGTTAGGGTTAGGGTTGGGGTTAGGGTTAGGGTTAGGGTTAGGTTAGGGTTAGGGTTAGGGTTAGGGTTTAGGGTTTGGTTTAGGGTTAGGTTAGGGTTAAAGTTAGGGTTAGGGTTAGAGTTAGGGTTAGGGTTAGGGTTTGGGTTAGAGCGCATTTAGGGTTAGGGTTAGTGTTAGGGTTAGCCTTAGGGTTAGGGTTAGGATTAGGGTTATGGATAGGGGTAGGGTTAGGGTAGGGTTAGGGTTTAGGGTTAGGGTCAGTGTTAGGGTTAGGGTTAAGGTTAGGGTTAGGGTTAGGGTTAGGGTTTAGGGTTTGGTTGAGGGTTAGGTTTAGGGTTAAGGTTAGGGTTAGGGTTAGAGTTAGGGTTAGGGTTAGGGTTTGGGTTAGAGTGCATTTAGGGTTAGGGTTAGTGTTAGGGTTTAGGCTTAGGGTTAGGGTTAGGATTAGGGTTATGGATAGGGGTAGGGTTAGGGTAGGGTTAGGGTTTAGGGTTAGGGTAGGGTTAGGGTTAGGGTTAAGGTTAGGGTTAGGGTTAGAGTTAGGGTTAGGGTTATGGTTTGGGTTAGGGTTAGGGTTAGGGTTAGGGTTAGGGTTTAGGGTTTGGTTAAGGGTTAGGGTTAGGGTTAGGGTTAGGGTTAGGGTTAGGGGATAGGGTTAAGGTTAGGTTTTAGGGTTACGGTTAGGTTTACGGGTTATGGTTATTGTTAGGGTTAGGGTTAGTGTTAGGGTTAGAGTGCATTTTAGGGTTAGGGTTAGGGTTAGAGTTAGGGTTAGGGTTAGTGTTAGGGTTTGGGTTAGGGTTTAGGGTTAGGGTTAGGGTTAGTGTTAGGGTTAGGGTTAAGGTTAGAGCGCTTTTAGGGTTAGGGTAGGGTAGCGTTAGCGTTAGGGTTAGGTTGGTTAGGGTTAGGTTAGGGTTAGGGTTAGGGTTAGGGTTAGGGTTAAGGTATGGGTTAGGGTTAGGGTTAGGGTTAAGGTTAGGGTTAGGGTTAAAGTTAGGGTTAGGGTTAGGGTTTGGGTTAGAGTGCATATAGGGTTAGGGTTAGTGTTAGGGTTAGGCTTAGGGTTAGGATTAGGATTAGGGTTATGGATAGGGGTAGGGTTAGGGTAGGGTTAGGGTTTAGGGTTAGGGTTAGGGTTAGGGTTAGGGTTAAGGTTAGGGTTAGGGTTAGAGTTAGGGTTAAGGGTTATGGTTTGGGTTAGGGTTAGGGTTAGGGTTAGGGTTAGGGTTTAGGGTTTGGTTTAGGGTTAGGGTTAGGGTTAGGGTTAGGGTTAGGGTTAGGGGATAGGGTTAAGGTTAGGTTTTAGGGTTACGGTTAGGTTTAGGGTTATGGTTATTGTTAGGGTTAGGGTTAGTGTTAGGGTTAGAGTGCATTTTAGGGTTAGGGTTAGGGTTAGAGTTAGGGTTAGGGTTAGTGTTAGGGTTTGGGTTAGGGTTTAGGATTAGGGTTAGGGTTAGTGTTAGGGTTAGGGTTAAGGTTAGAGCGCTTTTAGGGTTAGGGTTAGGGTTAGCGTTAGGGTTAGGGTTAGGGTTAGGGTTAAGATTAGAGTGCATTTTAGGGTTAGGGTTAGGGTTATGGTTATGATTAGGGTTAGGGTTACGGTTAGAGCGCATTTAGGGTTAGGGTTAGGGTTAGGGTTATGGATAGGGGTAGGGTTAGGGTTTGGTTAGGGTTTAGGGTTAGGTTTAGTGTTAGGATTAAGGTTAAGGTTAGGGTTAGGGTTGGGGTTAGGGTTAGGGTTAAGGTATGGGTTAGGGTTAGGGATAGGGTTAGGTTTAGGGTTAGAGTTAGGGTTAGGGTTAGGGTTAGGAATAGTTAGGGTTAGGGTTAGGGTTAGGGTTAGGGTTAGGGTTAGGCTTAGTGTTAGGGTTAGGGTTAGGGTTAGGGTTAGGGTTAGAGCGCATTTAAGGTTAGGGTTAGTGTTAGGGTTAGGCTTAGGGTTAGGGTTAGGATTAGGGTTATGGATAGGGGTAGGGTTAGGGTAGGGTTAGGGTTTAGGGTTAGGGTCAGTGTTAGGGTTAGGGTTAAGGTTAGGGTTAGGGTTAGAGTTAGGGTTAGGGTTAGGGTTTGGGTTAGAGCGCATTTAGGGTTAGGGTTAGTGCATTTAGGGTTAGGGTTAGGGTTAGGGTTAGGCTTATGGTTAGGGTTAGGATTAGGGTTATGGATAGGGGTAGGGTTAGGGTTAGGGTTAGGGTTAGGGTTAGGGTTAGGGTTAGGGTTAGGGTTAGGGTTAGGGTCAGTGTTAGGGTTAGGGTTAAGGTTAGGGTTAGGGTTAGAGTTAGGGTTAGGGTTAGGGTTTGGGTTAGGGTTAGGGATATGGTTATGGTTAGGGTTTAGGGTTTGGTTAGGGTTAGGGTTAGGGTTAGGGTTAGGGTTAGGGTTAGAGCACATTTAGGGTTAGGGTTAGGTTTAAGTTT
>NW_027325224.1:47500-50000 GCF_028372415.1 Notamacropus eugenii | reverse complement strand
AGGGTTAGCGATAGGGTTAGGGTTAGGTTTATGTTTAGGGTTAGGGTTAGGGTTAAGGTTAGGGTTAGGGTTAGGGTTAGGTTTAGGGTTAGGATTAGTACCAGTGTCAGGGTCAGGGTCAGGGTTAATGTTTCGCGTCAGGGTCAGGGCGAGGGTTCAGAGTCAGGGTCAGGATGTAGCGTCACTGTCAACGTTTCGGGGCAGGGTCACGGTCATGATCAGGGTCAAGTTCATAGTCACGGTCAGGGTTAGGATTAGAGTGTATTTAGGGTTAGGGTTAGGGTTAGGGTTAGGGTTACGGTTAGGGTTATGGTTAGGGCTAGGGTAAGGATTAGGATTAGACTTAGGGTTAGGGTTAGGGTTAGGATTACGGTTAGGGTTAGGGTTAGAGTGCATTTTAGGGTTAGGATTAGGGTTAGGGTTAGGGTTAGGGTTAGGCTTAGGGTTAGGGTTAGGGTTTAGGGTTAGGGTTAGGGTTAGGGTTAGGGTTAGGGTTATGGTTAGGGTTAGGGTTATAGTGTTAGGGTTAGTGTTAGGGTTAGGGTTAGGGTTGGGGTTAGGGTTAGGTTTAGTGTTAGAGTTAGAGTGCATTTAGGGTTAGGGTTACGGTTACGGTTATGGTTAGGGCTAGGGTAAGGATTAGGATTAGGGTTACGGTAAGAGTGCAGTTAGGGTTAGGGTTGGGGTTAGGGTTAGGGTTAGCATTAGTGCCAGGGTCAGGGTCAGGGTCAGGGTTAGGGTTTCGCGTCAGAGTCAGGGCTAGGGTTTAGAGTCAGGGTCAGGATTTAGCGTCAGTGTCAAGGTTTCGGGCCAGGGTCAGGGTCATGATCAGGGTCAGGTTCATAGTCACGGCCAGGGTTAGGGTTAGGGTTAGAGTGCATTTAGGGTTAGGGTTAGGGTTAGGGTTAAGGTTAGGGTTAGGGTTACGGTTAGGGTTATGGTTAGGGCTAGGGTTAGGGTTAGGGTTAGGGTTAGGGTTAGGGTTAGTGTAAGGCTTAGGGTTAGGGTTAGGGTTTAGGATTAGGGTTAGGTTTAGGGTTAGGGATAGGGTTAGGGTTAGGCTTAGGGTTAGGGTTAGGGTTAAGGTTAGGGTTAGGGTTAGGGTTAGTTTTAGGGTTAGGGTTAGGGTTAGGGTTAGGGTTATGGTTAGGGTTAGGGTTAGGATTAGAGTTAGAGTGCATTTAGGGTTAGGGTTATGGTTAGGGTTATGGTTAGGGCTAGGGTAAGGATTAGGATTAGGGGTAGGGTTAGAGTGCATTTAGGGTTAGGGTTAGGGTTAGGGTTAGGGTTAGGGTTAGGGTTACGGTTAGGATTAATGCCAGGGTCAGGGTCAGGGTCAGGGTTAGGGTTTCGCGTCAAGGTTCGGGCTAGGGTTTAGAGTCAGGGTCAGGATTTAGCGTCAGGGTCAGGGTTTCGAACCAGGGTCAGGGTCATGATCAGGGTCTGGTTCATAGTCACGGTCAAGGTTAGGGTTATGGTTAGAGTGCATTTAGGGTTAGGGTTAGGTTTAGGGTTATGGTTAGAGTGCATTTAGGGTTAGGGTTAGGGTTAGGTTCAGGGTTAGGGTTAGGGTTAGGGTTAGGATTAGTGCCAGGGTCAGGGTCAGGGTCAGGGTTCGTGTTTCGAGTCAGGGTCAGGGCTAGAGTTTAGAGTCAGGGTCAGGATTTAGCGTCAATGTCAAGGATTCGGGACAGGGTCACGGTCATGATCAGGTTCAGGTTCGTAGTCAGTGTCAGTGTTAGGGTTAGGGTTAGAGTGCATTTAGGGTTAGGGTTAGGGTTAGGGTTAGGGTTAGGGTTAGGGGATAGGGTTAAGGTTAGGTTTTAGGGTTACGGTTAGGTTTAGGGTTATGGTTATTGTTAGGGTTAGGGTTAGTGTTAGGGTTAGAGTGCATTTTAGGGTTAGGGTTAGGGTTAGAGTTAGGGTTAGGGTTAGTGTTAGGGTTTGGGTTAGGGTTTAGGGTTAGGGTTAGGGTTAGTGTTAGGGTTAGGGTTAAGGTTAGAGCGCTTTTAGGGTTAGGGTTAGGGTTAGCGTTAGGGTTAGGGTTAGGGTTAGGGTTAGGGTTAGGGTTAGGGTTAGGGTTAGGGTTAGGGTTAAGGTATGGGTTAGGGTTAGGGTTAGGGTTAAGGTTAGGGTTAGGGTTAGGGTTAGAGTTAAGATTAGAGTGCATTTTAGGGTTAGGGTTAGGGTTATGGTTATGATTAGGGTTAGGGTTAGGGTTAAGGTATGGGTTAGGGTTAGGGTTAGGGTTAAGGTTAGGGTTAGGGTTAAAGTTAGGGTTAGGGTTTGGGTTAGAGTGCATTTAGGGTTAGGGTTAGTGTTAGGGTTAGGCTTAGGGTTAGGGTTAGGATTAGGGTTATGGATAGGGGTAGGGTTAGGGTAGCGTTAGGGTTTAGGGTTAGGGTCAGGGTTAGGGTTAGGGTTAAGGTTAGGGTTAGGGTTAGAGTTAGGGTTAGGGTTATGGTTTGGGTTAGGGTTAGGGTTAGGGTTAGGGTTAGGG
>NW_027325224.1:37500-42500 GCF_028372415.1 Notamacropus eugenii | reverse complement strand
TAGCGTTAGGGTTAGGGTTAGGGTTAGGGTTAAGATTAGAGTGCATTTTAGGGTTAGGGTTAGGGTTATGGTTATGATTAGGGTTAGGGTTAGGGTTAGGGTTACGGTTAGAGCGCATTTAGGGTTAGGGTTAGGGTTAGGGTTTTGGATAGGGGTAGGGTTAGCGTTTGGTTAGGGTTTAGGGTTAGGTTTAGTGTTAGGATTAAGGTTAAGGTTAGGGTTAGGGTTAGGGTTAGGGTTAGGGTTAAGGTATGGGTTAGGGTTAGGGATAGGGTTAGGTTTAGGGTTAGGGTTAGTGTTAGGGTTAGGGTTAGGAATAGGTTAGGGTTAGGGTTAGGGTTAGGGTTAGGGTTAGGGTTAGGGTTAGGGTTAGGGTTAGAGCGCATTTAAGGTTAGGGTTAGTGTTAGGGTTAGGCTTAGGGTTAGGGTTAGGATTAGGGTTATGGATAGGGGTAGGGTTAGGGTAGGGTTAGGGTTTAGGGTTAGGGTCAGTGTTAGGGTTAGGGTTAAGGTTAGGGTTAGGGTTAGAGTTAGGGTTAGGGTTAGGGTTTGGGTTAGAGCGCATTTAGGGTTATGGTTAGTGCATTTAGGGTTAGGGTTAGGGTTAGGGTTAGGCTTAGGGTTAGGGTTAGGATTAGGGTTATGGATAGGGGTAGGGTTAGGGTTAGGGTTAGGGTTAGGGTTAGGGTTAGGGTTAGGGTTAGGGTCAGTGTTAGGGTTAGGGTTAAGGTTAGGGTTAGGGTTAGAGTTAGGGTTAGGGTTAGGGTTTGGGTTAGGGTTAGGGATATGGTTATGGTTAGGGTTTAGGGTTTGGTTAGGGTTAGGGTTAGGGTTAGGGTTAGGGTTAGGGTTAGGGTTAGGGTTAGAGCACATTTAGGGTTAGGGTTAGGTTTAAGTTTAGGGTTAGGGTTAGGGTTAGGGTTAGGGTTAGGGTTAGGGTTAGGGTTTAGGGTTTGGTTTAGGGTTAGGGTTAGGGTTAAGGTTAGGGTTAGGGTTAGAGTTAGGGTTAGGGTTAGGGTTGGGGTTAGGGTTAGGGTAGGGTTAGGGTTTAGGGTTAGGGTCAGTGTTAGGGTTAGGGTTAAGGTTAGGGTTAGGGTTAGAGTTAGGGTTAGGGTTAGGGTTGGGGTTAGGGTTAGGGTTAGGGTTAGGGTTAGGGTTAGGGTTAGGGTTAGGGTTAAGGTTAGGGTTAGGGTTAGAGTTAGGGTTAGGGTTAGGGTTGGGGTTAGGGTTAGGGTTAGGGTTAGGGTTAGGGTTAAGGTTAGGGTTAGGGTTAGAGTTAGGGTTAGGGTTAGGGGTAGGGTTAGGGTTTAGGGTTTGGTTTAGGGTTAGGGTTAGGGTTAGGGTTAGGGTTAGGGGATAGGGTTAAGGTTAGGTTTTAGGGTTACGGTTAGGTTTAGGGTTATGGTTATTGTTAGGGTTAGGGTTAGTGTTAGGGTTAGAGTGCATTTTAGGGTTAGGGTTAGGGTTAGAGTTAGGGTTAGGGTTAGTGTTAGGGTTTGGGTTAGGGTTTAGGATTAGGGTTAGGGTTAGTGTTAGGGTTAGGGTTAAGGTTAGAGCGCTTTTAGGGTTAGGGTTAGGGTTAGCGTTAGGGTTAGGGTTAGGGTTAGGGTTAAGATTAGAGTGCATTTTAGGGTTAGGGTTAGGGTTATGGTTATGATTAGGGTTAGGGTTAGGGTTAGGGTTACGGTTAGAGCGCATTTAGGGTTAGGGTTAGGGTTAGGGTTTTGGATAGGGGTAGGGTTAGGGTTTGGTTAGGGTTTAGGGTTAGGTTTAGTGTTAGGATTAAGGTTAAGGTTAGGATTAGGGTTAGGGTTAGGGTTAGGGTTAAGGTATGGGTTAGGGTTAGGCATAGGGTTAGGTTTAGGGTTAGGGTTAGGGTTAGGGTTAGGGTTAGGAATAGGTTAGGGTTAGGGTTAGGGTTAGGGTTAGGGTTAGGGTTAGGGTTAGAGCGCATTTAAGGTTAGGGTTAGTGTTAGGGTTAGGCTTAGGGTTAGGGTTAGGATTAGGGTTATGGATAGGGGTAGGGTTAGGGTAGGGTTAGGGTTTAGGGTTAGGGTCAGTGTTAGGGTTAGGGTTAAGGTTAGGGTTAGGGTTAGAGTTAGGGTTAGGGTTAGGGTTTGGGTTAGAGCGCATTTAGGGTTAGGGTTAGTGCATTTAGGGTTAGGGTTAGGGTTATGGATAGGGGTAGGGTTAGGGTTAGGGTTAGGGTTAGGGTTAGGGTTAGGGTTAGGGTTAGGGTTAGGGTTAGGGTTAGGGTCAGTGTTAGGGTTAGGGTTAAGGTTAGGGTTAGGGTTAGAGTTAGGGTTAGGGTTAGGGTTTGGGTTAGGGTTAGGGATATGGTTATGGTTAGGGTTTAGGGTTTGGTTAGGGTTAGGGTTAGGGTTAGGGTTAGGGTTAGGGTTAGGGTTAGGGTTAGGGTTAGAGCACATTTAGGGTTAGGGTTAGGTTTAAGTTTAGGGTTAGGGTTAGGGTTAGGGTTAGGGTTAGGGTTAGGGTTAGGGTTTAGGGTTTGGTTTAGGGTTAGGGTTAGGGTTAAGGTTAGGGTTAGGGTTAGAGTTAGGGTTAGGGTTAGGGTTGGGGTTAGGGTTAGGGTAGGGTTAGGGTTTAGGGTTAGGGTCAGTGTTAGGGTTAGGGTTAAGGTTAGGGTTAGGGTTAGAGTTAGGGTTAGGGTTAGGGTTGGGGTTAGGGTTAGGGTTAGGGTTAGGGTTAGGGTTAGGGTTAGGGTTTAGGGTTTGGTTTAGGGTTAGGGTTAGGGTTAAGGTTAGGGTTAGGGTTAGAGTTAGGGTTAGGGTTAGGGTTTGGGTTAGAGCGCATTTAGGGTTAGGGTTAGTGTTAGGGTTAGGCTTAGGGTTAGGGTTAGGATTAGGGTTATGGATAGGGGTAGGGTTAGGGTAGGGTTCGGGTTTAGGGTTAAGGTCAGTGTTAGGGTTAGGGTTAAGGTTAGGGTTAGGGTTAGAGTTAGGGTTTGGGTTAGGGTTAGGGTTAGGGTTAGGGTTAGGGTTAGGGTTAGGGTTAGGGTTTAGGGTTTGGTTTAGGGTTAGGGTTAGGGTTAGTGTTAGGGTTAGAGTGCATTTTAGGGTTAGGGTTAGGGTTAGAGTTAGGGTTAGGGTTAGTGTTAGGGTTTGGGTTAGGGTTTAGGGTTAGGGTTAGGGTTAGTGTTAGGGTTAGCGTTAAGGTTAGGGCGCTTTTAGGGTTAGGGTTAGGGTTAGCGTTAGGGTTAGGGTTAGGGTTAGGGTTAAGATTAGAGTGCATTTTAGGGTTAGGGTTAGAGTTATGGTTATGGTTAGGGTTAGGATTAGGGTTAGGGTTAGGGTTATGGATACGGGTAGGGTTAGGGTATGGTTAGGTTTTAGGGTTAGGTTTAGTGATAGGGTTAGGGTTAATGTTAGAGTTAGGGTTAGGGTTAGGGTTAGGGTTAGGGTTAGAGCGCATTTAAGGTTAGGGTTATTGTTAGGGTTAGGCTTAGGGTTTAGGGTTTGGTTTAGGGTTAGGGTTAGGGTTAGTGTTAGGGTTAGGGTTAGGGTTTAGGGTTAGGGATAGGTTTAGAGTGCATTTAGGGTTAGGGTTAGTGTTAAGGTTAGGGTTAGGGTTAGGGTTAGGGTTAGGGTTAGGGTCAGGGTTAGAGTTAGGGTTAGGGTTAGGGTTAGGGTTTGGGTTAGAGCGCATTTAGGGTTAGGGTTAGGGTTAGGGTTAGGGTTAGGGTTAGGGTTTAGGGTTTGGTTGAGGGTTAGGGTTAGGGTTAAGGTTAGGGTTAGGGTTAGAGTTAGGGTTAGGGTTAGGGTTTGGGTTAGAGTGCATTTAGGGTTAGGGTTAGTGTTAGGGTTAGGCTTAGGGTTAGGGTTAGGATCAGGGTTATGGATAGGGGTAGGGTTAGGGTAGGGTTAGGGTTTAGGGTTAGGGTTAGGGTTACGGTTAGGGTTAAGGTTAGGGTTAGGGTTAGAGTTAGGGTTAGGGTTATGGTTTGGGTTAGGGTTAGGGTTAGGGTTAGGGTTAGGGTTTAGGGTTTGGTTTAGGGTTAGGGTTAGGATTAGGGTTAGGGTTAGGGGATAGGGTTAAGGTTAGGTTTTAGAGTTACGGTTAGGTTTAGGGTTATGGTTATTGTTAGGGTTAGGGTTAGTGTTAGGGTTAGAGTGCATTTTAGGGTTAGGGTTAGGGTTAGAGTTAGGGTTAGGGTTAGTGTTAGGGTTTGGGTTAGGGTTTAGGATTAGGGTTAGGGTTAGTGTTAGGGTTAGGGTTAAGGTTAGAGCGCTTTTAGGGTTAGGGTTAGGGTTAGCGTTAGGGTTAGGGTTAGGGTTAGGGTTAAGATTAGAGTGCATTTTAGGGTTAGGGTTAGGGTTATGGTTATGATTAGGGTTAGGGTTAGGGTTAGGGTTACGGTTAGAGCGCATTTAGGGTTAGGGTTAGGGTTAGGGTTTTGGATAGGGGTAGGGTTAGCGTTTGGTTAGGGTTTAGGGTTAGGTTTAGTGTTAGGATTAAGGTTAAGGTTAGGGTTAGGGTTAGGGTTAGGGTTAGGGTTAAGGTATGGGTTAGGGTTAGGGATAGGGTTAGGTTTAGGGTTAGGGTTAGTGTTAGGGTTAGGGTTAGGAATAGGTTAGGGTTAGGGTTAGGGTTAGGGTTAGGGTTAGGGTTAGGGTTAGGGTTAGGGTTAGAGCGCATTTAAGGTTAGGGTTAGTGTTAGGGTTAGGCTTAGGGTTAGGGTTAGGATTAGGGTTATGGATAGGGGTAGGGTTAGGGTAGGGTTAGGGTTTAGGGTTAGGGTCAGTGTTAGGGTTAGGGTTAAGGTTAGGGTTAGGGTTAGAGTTAGGGTTAGGGTTAGGGTTTGGGTTAGAGCGCATTTAGGGTTATGGTTAGTGCATTTAGGGTTAGGGTTAGGGTTAGGGTTAGGCTTAGGGTTAGGGTTAGGATTAGGGTTATGGATAGGGGTAGGGTTAGGGTTAGGGTTAGGGTTAGGGTTAGGGTTAGGGTTAGGGTTAGGGTCAGTGTTAGGGTTAGGGTTAAGG
>NW_027325224.1:20000-22500 GCF_028372415.1 Notamacropus eugenii | reverse complement strand
AGGGTTAGGGTTAGGGTTAGGGTTAGGGTTAGGGTTAGGGTTAGAGTGCATTTTAGGGTTAGGGTTAGGGTTAGGGTTAGGGTTAGGGTTAGGGTTAGGGTTAGGGTTAGGGTTAGGGTTAGGGTTAGGGTTAGGGTTAGTGTTAGGGTTAGAGTGCATTTTAGGGTTAGGGTTAGGGTTAGAGTTAGGGTTAGGATTAGTGTTAGGGTTTGGGTTAGGGTTTAGGGTTAGGGTTAGGGTTAGTGTTAGGGTTAGCGTTAAGGTTAGAGCGCTTTTAGGGTTAGGGTTAGGGTTAGCGTTAGGGTTAGGTTTAGGGTTAGGGTTAAGATTAGAGTGCATTTTAGGGTTAGGGTTAGAGTTATGGTTATGGTTAGGGTTAGGATTAGGGTTAGGGTTAGGGTTATGGATAGGGGTAGGGTTAGGGTATGGTTAGGTTTTAGGGTTAGGTTTAGTGTTAGGGTTAGGGTTAAGGTTAGAGTTAGATTTAGGGTTAGGGTTAGGGTTAGGGTTAGAGCGCATTTAAGGTTAGGGTTATTGTTAGGGTTAGGCTTACGGTTTAGGGTTTGGTTTAGGGTTAGGGTTAGGGTTAGGGTTAGGGTTAGGGTTAGGGTTAGGGTTTAGGGTTAGGGATAGGTTTAGAGTGCATTTAGGGTTAGGGTTAGTGTTAGGGTTAGGGTTAGGGTTAGGGTTAGGGTTAGGGTTAGGGTCAGGGTTAGAGTTAGGGTTAGGGTTAGGGTTAGGGTTTGGGTTAGAGCGCATTTAGGGTTAGGGTTAGGGTTAGGGTTAGGGTTAGGGTTAGGGTTTAGGGTTTGGTTGAGGGTTAGGGTTAGGGTTAAGGTTAGGGTTAGGGTTAGAGTTAGGGTTAGGGTTAGGGTTTGGGTTAGAGTGCATTTAGGGTTAGGGTTAGTGTTAGGGTTAGGCTTAGGGTTAGGGTTAGGATTAGGGTTATGGATAGGGGTAGGGTTAGGGTAGGGTTAGGGTTTAGGGTTAGGGTTAGGGTTAGGGTTAGGGTTAAGGTTAGGGTTAGGGTTAGAGTTAGGGTTAGGGTTATGGTTTGGGTTAGGGTTAGGGTTAGGGTTAGGGTTAGGGTTTAGGGTTTGGTTTAGGGTTAGGGTTAGGGTTAGGGTTAGGGTTAGGGTTAGGGGATAGGGTTAAGGTTAGGTTTTAGGGTTACGGTTAGGTTTAGGGTTAGGGTTATTGTTAGGGTTAGGGTTAGTGTTAGGGTTAGAGTGCATTTTAGGGTTAGGGTTAGGGTTAGAGTTAGGGTTAGGGTTAGTGTTAGGGTTTGGGTTAGGGTTTAGGGTTAGGGTTAGGGTTAGTGTTAGGGTTAGGGTTAAGGTTAGAGCGCTTTTAGGGTTAGGGTTAGGGTTAGCGTTAGGGTTAGGGTTAGGGTTAGGGTTAGGGTTAGTGTTAGGGTTAGGGTTAGGATTAAGGTATGGGTTAGGGTTAGGGTTAGGGTTAAGGTTAGGGTTAGGGTTAAAGTTAGGGTTAGGGTTAGGGTTTGGGTTAGAGTGCATTTAGGGTTAGGGTTAGTGTTAGGGTTAGGCTTAGGGTTAGGGTTAGGATTAGGGTTATGGATAGGGGTAGGGTTAGGGTAGGGTTAGGGTTTAGCGTTAGGGTTAGGGTTAGGGTTAGGGTTAAGGTTAGGGTTAGGGTTAGAGTTAGGGTTAGGGTTATGGTTTGGGTTAGGGTTAGGGTTAGGGTTAGGGTTAGGGTTTAGGGTTTGGTTTAGGGTTAGGGTTAGGGTTAGGGTTAGGGGATAGGGTTAAGGTTAGGTTTTAGGGTTACGGTTAGGTTTAGGGTTATGGTTATTGTTAGGGTTAGGGTTAGTGTTAGGGTTAGAGTGCATTTTAGGGTTAGGGTTAGAGTTAGGGTTAGGGTTAGTGTTAGGGTTTGGGTTAGGGTTTAGGATTAGGGTTAGGGTTAGTGTTAGGGTTAGGGTTAAGGTTAGAGCGCTTTTAGGGTTAGGGTTAGGGTTAGCGTTAGGGTTAGGGTGCATTTAGGGTTAGGTTAGGGTTAGGGTTAGGGTTAGGGTTAGGGTTAGGGTTAGGGTTAGGGTTAGGGTTAGGGTTAGAGTGCATTTAGGGTTAGGGTTAGGGTTAGGGTTAGGGTTAGGGTTAGGGTTAGGGTTAGGGTTAGGGTTAGGGTTAGGGTTAGGGTTAGGGTTAGGGTTAGGGTTAGGGTTAGGGTTAAGATTAGAGTGCATTTTAGGGTTAGGGTTAGAGTTATGGTTATGGTTAGGGTTAGGATTAGGGTTAGGGTTAGGGTTATGGATAGGGGTAGGGTTAGGGTATGGTTAGGTTTTAGGGTTAGGTTTAGTGTTAGGGTTAGGGTTAAGGTTAGAGTTAGGGTTAGGGTTAGGGTTAGGGTTAGAGCACATTTAAGGTTAGGGTTATTGTTAGGGTTAGGCTTAGGGTTTAGGGTTTGGTTTAGGGTTAGGGTTAGGGTTAGGGTTAGGGTTAGGGTTAGGGTTAGGGTTTAGGGTTAGGGATAGGTTTAG
>NW_027325224.1:12500-15000 GCF_028372415.1 Notamacropus eugenii | reverse complement strand
AGGTTAGGGTTAGGGTTAGAGTTAGGGTTAGGGTTAGGGTTTGGGTTAGAGTGCATTTAGGGTTAGGGTTAGTGTTAGGGTTAGGCTTAGGGTTAGGGTTAGGATTAGGGTTATGGATAGGGGTAGGGTTATGGTAGGGTTAGGGTTTAGGGTTAGGGTTAGGGTTAGGGTTAGGGTTAAGGTTAGGGTTAGGGTTAGAGTTAGGGTTAGGGTTATGGTTTGGGTTAGGGTTAGGGTTAGGGTTAGGGTTAGGGTTTAGGGTTTGGTTTAGGGTTAGGGTTAGGGTTAGGGTTAGGGGATAGGGTTAAGGTTAGGTTTTAGGGTTACGGTTAGGTTTAGGGTTATGGTTATTGTTATGGTTAGGGTTAGTGTTAGGGTTAGAGTGCATTTTAGGGTTAGGGTTAGGGTTAGAGTTAGGGTTAGGGTTCGTGTTAGGGTTTGGGTTAGGGTTTAGGGTTAGGGTTAGGGTTAGTGTTAGGGTTACGGTTAAGGTTAGAGCGCTTTTAGGGTTAGGGTTAGGGTTAGCGTTAGGGTTAGGGTTAGGGTTAGGGTTAAGATTAGAGTGCATTTAAGGGTTAGGGTTAGGGTTATGGTTATGATTAGGGTTAGGGTTAGGGTTAGGGTTACGGTTAGAGCGCATTTAGGGTTAGGGTTAGGGTTAGGGTTATGGATAGTGGTAGGGTTAGGGTTAGGGTTAGGGTTAAGATTAGAGTGCATTTTAGGGTTAGGGTTAGGGTTATGGTTATGGTTAGGGTTAGGGTTAGGGTTAGGGTTATGGATAGGGGTAGGGTTAGGGTTTGGTTAGGGTTTTGGGTTAGGTTTAGTGTTAGGATTAAGGTTCAGGTTAGGGTTAGGGTTAGGGTTAGGGTTAGGGTTAAGGTATGGGTTAGGGTTAGGGATAGGGTTAGGTTTAGGGTTAGGGTTAGGGTTAGGGTTAGGGTTACGAATAGGTTAGGGTTAGGGTTAGGGTTAGGGTTAGGGTTAGGGTTAGGGTTAGTGTTAGGGTTAGGGTTAGGGTTAGGGTTAGGGTTAGAGCGCATTTAAGGTTAGGGTTAGTGTTAGGGTTAGGCTTAGGGTTAGGGTTAGGATTAGGGTTATGGATAGGGGTAGGGTTAGGGTAGGGTTAGGGTTTAGGGTTAGGGTCAGTGTTAGGGTTAGGGTTAAGGTTAGGGTTAGGGTTAGAGTTAGGGTTAGGGTTAGGGTTTGGGTTAGAGCGCATTTAGGGTTAGGGTTAGTGCATTTAGGGTTAGGGTTAGGGTTAGGGTTAGGCTTAGGGTTAGGGTTAGGATTAGGGTTATGGATAGGGGTAGGGTTAGGGTTAGGGTTAGGGTTAGGGTTAGGGTTAGGGTTAGGGTTAGGGTTAGGGTCAGTGTTAGGTTTAGGGTTAAGGTTAGGGTTAGGGTTAGAGTTAGGGTTAGGGTCAGGGTTTGGGTTAGGGTTAGGGATATGGTTATGGTTAGGGTTTAGGGTTTGGTTAGGGTTAGGGTTAGGGTTAGGGTTAGGGTTAGGGTTAGGCTTAGGGTTAGGGTTAGGATTAGGGTTATGGATAGGGGTAGGGTTAGGGTAGGGTTAGGGTTTAGAGTTAGGGTCAGTGTTAGGGTTAGGGTTAAGGTTAGGGTTAGGGTTAGAGTTAGGGTTAAGGTTAGGGTTAGGGTTAGGGTTAGGGTTAGGGTTAGGGTTAGAGCGCATTTAGGGTTAGGGTTAGGTTTAAGTTTAGGGTTAGGGTTAGGGTTAGGGTTAGGGTTAGGGTTAGGGTTAAGGTTAGGTTTAGGGTTAGAGTTAGGGTTAGGGTTAGGGTTAGGGTTAGAGTGCATTTAGGGTTAGGGTTAGGGTTAGGGTTGGGGTAAGGCTTTAGAGTAGGGTTAGGGTTAGGGTTAGCGATAGGGTTAGGGTTAGGTTTATGTTTAGGGTTAGGGTTAGGGTTAAGGTTAGGGTTAGGGTTAGGGTTAGGTTTAGGGTTAGGATTAGTACCAGTGTCAGGGTCAGGGTCAGGGTTAATGTTTCGCGTCAGGGTCAGGGCGAGGGTTCAGAGTCAGGGTCAGGATGTAGCGTCACTGTCAACGTTTCGGGGCAGGGTCACGGTCATGATCAGGGTCAAGTTCATAGTCACGGTCAGGGTTAGGATTAGAGTGTATTTAGGGTTAGGGTTAGGGTTAGGGTTAGGGTTACGGTTAGGGTTATGGTTAGGGCTAGGGTAAGGATTAGGATTAGACTTAGGGTTAGGGTTAGGGTTAGGATTACGGTTAGGGTTAGGGTTAGAGTGCATTTTAGGGTTAGGATTAGGGTTAGGGTTAGGGTTAGGGTTAGGCTTAGGGTTAGGGTTAGGGTTTAGGGTTAGGGTTAGGGTTAGGGTTAGGGTTAGGGTTATGGTTAGGGTTAGGGTTATAGTGTTAGGGTTAGTGTTAGGGTTAGGGTTAGGGTTGGGGTTAGGGTTAGGTTTAGTGTTAGAGTTAGAGTGCATTTAGGGTTAGGGTTACGGTTACGGTTATGGTTAGGGCTA
>NW_027325224.1:0-7500 GCF_028372415.1 Notamacropus eugenii | reverse complement strand
TTAGGGTTTTGGATAGGGGTAGGGTTAGCGTTTGGTTAGGGTTTAGGGTTAGGTTTAGTGTTAGGATTAAGGTTAAGGTTAGGGTTAGGGTTAGGGTTAGGGTTAGGGTTAAGGTATGGGTTAGGGTTAGGGATAGGGTTAGGTTTAGGGTTAGGGTTAGTGTTAGGGTTAGGGTTAGGAATAGGTTAGGGTTAGGGTTAGGGTTAGGGTTAGGGTTAGGGTTAGGGTTAGGGTTAGGGTTAGAGCGCATTTAAGGTTAGGGTTAGTGTTAGGGTTAGGCTTAGGGTTAGGGTTAGGATTAGGGTTATGGATAGGGGTAGGGTTAGGGTAGGGTTAGGGTTTAGGGTTAGGGTCAGTGTTAGGGTTAGGGTTAAGGTTAGGGTTAGGGTTAGAGTTAGGGTTAGGGTTAGAGTTTGGGTTAGAGCGCATTTAGGGTTATGGTTAGTGCATTTAGGGTTAGGGTTAGGGTTAGGGTTAGGCTTAGGGTTAGGGTTAGGATTAGGGTTAGGGTTAGGGTTTAGGGTTTGGTTGAGGGTTAGGGTTAGGGTTAGTGTTAGGGTTAGGCTTAGGGTTAGGGTTAGGATTAGGGTTATGGATAGGGGTAGGGTTAGGGTTAGGGTTAGGGTTAGGGTTAGGGTTAGGGTTAGGGTTAGGGTTAGGGTTAGGGTCAGTGTTAGGGTTAGGGTTAAGGTTAGGGTTAGGGTTAGAGTTAGGGTTAGGGTTAGGGTTTGGGTTAGGGTTAGGGATATGGTTATGGTTAGGGTTTAGGGTTTGGTTAGGGTTAGGGTTAGGGTTAGGGTTAGGGTTAGGGTTAGGGTTAGGGTTAGAGCACATTTAGGGTTAGGGTTAGGTTTAAGTTTAGGGTTAGGGTTAGGGTTAGGGTTAGGGTTAGGGTTAGGGTTTAGGGTTTGGTTTAGGGTTAGGGTTAGGGTTAAGGTTAGGGTTAGGGTTAGAGTTAGGGTTAGGGTTAGGGTTAGGGGTTAGGGTTCGTATTAGGGTTAGAATCAAGCGCATTTTTAGTGTTAGTGTTGGCGTTAGGGTTAGGGTTTGAGTGCATTTAGGGGTAGGGGAGGAGTTGGGTTAGGATTAGAGTTAGGGTTTGTGTTGGTAGAATCGACGTTTTGGGTTAGGCTTAGGGTCAGGAGAGCATTTTGGGTCATAATTCAGAGCATTTAGGCTTAGGGTTAGTGTTGAAATTGATGATTTAGTTTTAGCGTTAGAATCAAGCACATTTAGGGATAGAGTTATGGTTAGAATTCGTTAGGGTTATGGTTAGTGTTGGGGTTAGGGGTATGGTAAGAGTGCATTTCGAGGGTTAGGGTCAGTGTTAGGGTTAGGGTTAAGGTTAGGGTTAGGGTTAGAGTTAGGGTTTGGGTTAGGGTTAGGGTTAGGGTTAGGGTTAGGGTTAGGGTTAGGGTTAGGGTTTAGGGTTTGGTTTAGGGTTAGGGTTAGGGTTAGTGTTAGGGTTAGAGTGCATTTTAGGGTTAGGGTTAGGGTTAGAGTTAGGGTTAGGGTTAGTGTTAGGGTTTGGGTTAGGGTTTAGGGTTCGGGTTAGGGTTAGTGTTAGGGTTAGCGTTAAGGTTAGGGCGCTTTTAGGGTTAGGGTTAGGGTTAGCGTTAGGGTTAGGGTTAGGGTTAGGGTTAAGATTAGAGTGCATTTTAGGGTTAGGGTTACAGATATGGTTATGGTTAGGGTTAGGATTAGGGTTAGGGTTAGGGTTATGGATACGGGTAGGGTTAGGGTATGGTTAGGTTTTAGGGTTAGGTTTAGTGTTAGGGTTAGGGTTAAGGTTAGTGTTAGGGTTAGGGTTAGGGTTAGGGTTAGGGTTAGAGCACATTTAAGGTTAGGGTTATTGTTAGGGTTAGGCTTAGGGTTTAGGGTTTTGTTTAGGGTTAGGGTTAGGGTTAGGGTTAGGGTTAGGGTTAGGGTTTAGGGTTAGGGATAGGTTTAGAGTGCATTTAGGGTTAGGGTTAGTGTTAGGGTTAGGGTTAGGGTTAGGGTTAGGGTTAGGGTTAGGGTCAGGGTTAGAGTTAGGGTTAGGGTTAGGGTTAGGGTTTGGGTTAGAGCGCATTTAGGGTTAGGGTTAGGGTTAGGGTTAGGGTTAGGGTTAGGGTTTAGGGTTTGGTTGAGGATTAGGGTTAGGGTTAAGGTTAGGGTTAGGGTTAGAGTTAGGGTTAGGGTTAGGGTTTGGGTTAGAGTGCATTTAGGGTTAGGGTTAGTGTTAGGGTTAGGCTTAGGGTTAGGGTTAGGATTAGGGTTATGGATAGGGGTAGGGTTAGGGTAGGGTTAGGGTTTAGGGTTAGGGTTAGGGTTAGGGTTAGGGTTAAGGTTAGGGTTAGGGTTAGAGTTAGGGTTAGGGTTATGGTTTGGGTTAGGGTTAGGGTTAGGGTTAGGGTTAGGGTTTAGGGTTTGGTTTAGGGTTAGGGTTAGGGTTAGGGTTAGGGGATAGGGTTAAGGTTAGGTTTTAGGGTTACGGTTAGGTTTAGGGTTATGGTTATTGTTAGGGTTAGGGTTAGTGTTAGGGTTAGAGTGCATTTTAGGGTTAGGGTTAGGGTTAGAGTTAGGGTTAGGGTTAGTGTTTAGGGTTTGGGTTAGGGTTTAGGGTTAGGGTTAGGGTTAGTGTTAGGGTTAGGGTTAAGGTTAGAGCGCTTTTAGGGTTAGGGTTAGGGTTAGCGTTAGGGTTAGGGTTAGGGTTAGGGTTAAGATTAGAGTGCATTTAAGGGTTAGGGTTAGGGTTATGGTTATGATTAGGGTTAGGGTTAGGGTTAGGGTTACGGTTAGAGCGCATTTAGGGTTAGGGTTAGGGTTAGGGTTATGGATAGTGGTAGGGTTAGGGTTAGGGTTAGGGTTAAGATTAGAGTGCATTTTAGGGTTAGGGTTAGGGTTATGGTTATGGTTAGGGTTAGGGTTAGGGTTAGGGTTATGGATAGGGGTAGGGTTAGGGTTTGGTTAGGGTTTAGGGTTAGGTTTAGTGTTAGGATTAAGGTTAAGGTTAGGGTTAGGGTTAGGGTTAGGGTTAGGGTTAAGGTATGGGTTAGGGTTAGGGATAGGGTTAGGTTTAGGGTTAGGGTTAGGGTTAGGGTTAGGGTTAGGAATAGGTTAGGGTTAGGGTTAGGGTTAGGGTTAGGGTTAGGGTTAGGGTTAGTGTTAGGGTTAGGGTTAGGGTTAGGGTTAGGGTTAGAGCGCATTTAAGGTTAGGGTTAGTGTTAGGGTTAGGCTTAGGGTTAGGGTTAGGATTAGGGTTATGGATAGGGGTAGGGTTAGGGTAGGGTTAGGGTTTAGGGTTAGGGTCAGTGTTAGGGTTAGGGTTAAGGTTAGGGTTAGGGTTAGAGTTAGGTTTAGGGTTAAGGTTTGGGTTAGAGCGCATTTAGGGTTAGGGTTAGTGCATTTAGGGTTAGGGTTAGGGTTAGGGTTAGGCTTAGGGTTAGGGTTAGGATTAGGGTTATGGATAGGGGTAGGGTTAGGGTTAGGGTTAGTGTTAGGGTTAGGGTTAGGGTTAGGGTTAGGGTTAGGGTTAGGGTCAGTGTTAGGTTTAGGGTTAAGGTTAGGGTTATTGTTAGAGTTAGGGTTAGGGTCAGGGTTTGGGTTAGGGTTAGGGATATGGTTATGGTTAGGGTTTAGGGTTTGGTTAGGGTTAGGGTTAGGGTTAGGGTTAGGGTTAGGGTTAGGCTTAGGGTTAGGGTTAGGATTAGGGTTATGGATAGGGGTAGGGTTAGGGTAGGGTTAGGGTTTAGAGTTATGGTCAGTGTTAGGGTTAAGGTTAAGGTTAGGGTTAGGGTTAGAGTTAGGGTTAGGGTTAGGGTTTGGGTTAGAGCGCATTTAGGGTTAGGGTTAGTGTTAGGGTTAGGGTTAGGGTTAGGGTTAGGATTAGGGTTATGGATAGGGTTAGGGTTAGGGTAGGGTTAGGGTTTAGGGTTAGGGTCAGTGTTAGGGTTAGGGTTAAGGTTAGGGTTAGGGTTAGAGTTAGGGTTAGGGTTAGGGTTGGGGTTAGGGTTAGGGTTAGGGTAGGGTTAGGGTTAGGGTTAGGGTTAGGGTTTAGGGTTTGGTTTAGGGTTAGGGTTAGGGTTAAGGTTAGGGTTAGGGTTAGAGTTAGGGTTAGGGTTAGGGTTTGGGTTAGAGCGCATTTAGGGTTAGGGTTAGTGTTAGGGTTAGGCTTAGGGTTAGGGTTAGGATTAGGGTTATGGATAGGGGTAGGGTTAGGGTAGGGTTAGGGTTTAGGGTTAGGGTCAGTGTTAGGGTTAGGGTTAAGGTTAGGGTTAGGGTTAGAGTTAGGGTTTGGGTTAGGGTTAGGGTTAGGGTTAGGGTTAGGGTTAGGGTTTAGGGTTTGGTTTAGGGTTAGGGTTAGGGTTAGTGTTAGGGTTAGAGTGCATTTTAGGGTTAGGGTTAGGGTTAGAGTTAGGGTTAGGGTTAGTGTTAGGGTTTGGGTTAGGGTTTAGGGTTAGGGTTAGGGTTAGTGTTAGGGTTAGCGTTAAGGTTAGAGCGCTTTTAGGGTTAGGGTTAGGGTTAGCGTTCGGGTTAGGGTTAGGGTTAGGGTTAAGATTAGAGTGCATTTTAGGGTTAGGGTTAGAGTTATGGTTATGGTTAGGGTTAGGATTAGGGTTAGGGTTAGGTTTATGGATAGGGGTAGGGTTAGGTTATGGTTAGGTTTTAGGGTTAGGTTTAGTGTTAGGGTTAGGGTTAAGGTTAGAGTTAGGGTTAGGGTTAGGGTTAGGGTTAGAGCACATTTAAGGTTAGGGTTATTGTTAGGGTTAGGCTTAGGGTTTAGGGTTTGGTTTAGGGTTAGGGTTAGGGTTAGGGTTAGGGTTAGGGTTAGGGTTTAGGGTTAGGGATAGGTTTAGAGTGCAATTAGGGTTAGGGTTAGTGTTAGGGTTAGGGTTAGGGTTAGGGTTAGGGTTAGGGTCAGGGTTAGAGTTAGGGTTAGGGTTAGGGTTAGGGTTTGGGTTAGAGCGCATTTAGGGTTAGGGTTAGGGTTAGGGTTAGGGTTAGGGTTTAGGGTTTGGTTGAGGGTTAGGGTTAGGGTTAAGTTTAGGGTTAGGGTTAGAGTTAGGGTTAGGGTTAGGGTTTGGGTTAGAGTGCATTTAGGGTTAGGGTTAGTGTTAGGGTCAGGCTTAGGGTTAGGGTTAGGATTAGGGTTATGGATAGGGGTAGGGTTAGGGTAAGGTTAGGGTTTAGGGTTAGGGTTAGGGTTAGGGTTAGGGTTAAGGTTAGGGTTAGGGTTAGAGTTAGGGTTAGGGTTATGGTTTGGGTTAGGGTTAGGGTTAGGGTTAGGGTTAGGGTTTAGGGTTTGGTTTAGGGTTAGGGTTAGGGTTAGGGTTAGGGTTAGGGTTAGGGGATAGGGTTAAGGTTAGGTTTTAGGGTTACGGTTAGGTTTAGGGTTATGGTTATTGTTAGGGTTAGGGTTAGTGTTAGGGTTAGAGTGCATTTTAGGGTTAGGGTTAGGGTTAGAGTTAGGGTTAGGGTTAGTGTTAGGGTTTGGGTTAGGGTTTAGGGTTAGGGTTAGGGTTAGTGTTAGGGTTAGCGTTAAGGTTAGAGCGCTTTTAGGGTTAGGGTTAGGGTTAGCGTTAGGGTTAGGGTTAGGGTTAGAGTTAAGATTAGAGTGCATTTTAGGGTTAGGGTTAGGGTTATGGTTATGATTAGGGTTAGGGTTAGGGTTAGGGTTACGGTTAGAGCGCATTTAGGGTTAGGGTTAGGGTTAGGGTTATGGATAGGGGTAGGGTTAGGGTTAGGGTTAGGGTTAAGATTAGAGTGCATTTTAGGGTTAGGGTTAGGGTTATGGTTATGGTTAGGGTTAGGGTTAGGGTTAGGGTTATGGATAGGGGTAGGGTTAGGGTTTGGTTAGGGTTTAGGGTTAGGTTTAGTGTTAGGATTAAGGTTAAGGTTAGGGTTAGGGTTAGGGTTAGGGTTAGGGTTAAGGTATGGGTTAGGGTTAGGGATAGGGTTAGGTTTAGGGTTAGGGTTAGGGTTAGGGTTAGGGTTAGGAATAGGTTAGGGTTAGGGTTAGGGTTAGGGTTAGTGTTAGGGTTAGGGTTAGTGTTAGGGTTAGGGTTAGGGTTAGGGTTAGGGTTAGAGCGCATTTAAGGTTAGGGTTAGTGTTAGGGTTAGGCTTAGGGTTAGGGTTAGGATTAGGGTTATGGATAGGGGTAGGGTTAGGGTAGGGTTAGGGTTTAGGGTTAGGGTCAGTGTTAGGGTTAGGGTTAAGGTTAGGGTTAGGGTTAGAGTTAGGGTTAGGGTTAGGGTTTGGGTTAGAGCGCATTTAGGGTTAGGGTTAGTGTTAGGGTTAGGCTTAGGGTTAGGGTTAGGATTAGGGTTATGGATAGGGGTAGGGTTAGGGTAGGGTTAGGGTTTAGGGTTAGGGTCAGTGTTAGGGTTAGGGTTAAGGTTAGGGTTAGGGTTAGAGTTAGGGTTAGGGTTATGGTTAGGGTTAGGGTTAGGGTTAGGGTTAGGGTTAGGGTTAGGGTTAGGGTTAGAGTGCATTTTAGGGTTATTGTTAGGGTTAGGGTTAGGGTTAGGGTTAGGGTTAGGGTTAGGGTTAGGGTTAGGGTTAGAGTGCATTTTAGGGTTAGGGTTAGGGTTAGGGTTAGGGTTAGGGTTAGGGTTAGGGTTAGGGTTAGGGTTAGGGTTTAGGGTTTGGTTTAGGGTTAGGGTTAGGGTTAGTGTTAGGGTTAGAGTGCATTTTAGGGTTAGGGTTAGGGTTAGAGTTAGGGTTAGGGTTAGTGTTAGGGTTTGGGTTAGGGTTTAGGGTTAGGGTTAGGGTTAGTGTTAGGGTTAGCGTTACGGTTAGAGCGCTTTTAGGGTTAGGGTTAGGGTTAGCGTTAGGGTTAGGTTTAGGGTTAGGGTTAAGATTAGAGTGCATTTTAGGGTTAGGGTTAGAGTTATGGTTATGGTTAGGGTTAGGATTAGGGTTAGGGTTAGGGTTATGGATAGGGGTAGGGTTAGGGTATGGTTAGGTTTTAGGGTTAGGTTTAGTGTTAGGGTTAGGGTTAAGGTTAGAGTTAGGGTTAGGGTTAGGGTTAGGGTTAGGGTTAGAGCGCATTTAAGGTTAGGGTTATTGTTAGGGTTAGGCTTACGGTTTAGGGTTTGGTTTAGGGTTAGGGTTAGGGTTAGGGTTAGGGTTAGGGTTAGGGTTTAGGGTTAGGGATAGGTTTAGAGTGCATTTAGGGTTAGGGTTAGTGTTAGGGTTAGGGTTAGGGTTAGGGTTAGGGTTAGGGTTAGGGTCAGGGTTAGAGTTAGGGTTAGGGTTAGGGTTAGGGTTTGGGTTAGAGCGCATTTAGGGTTAGGGTTAGGGTTAGGGTTAGGGTTTAGGGTTTGGTTGAGGGTTAGGGTTAGGGTTAAGGTTAGGGTTAGGGTTAGAGTTAGGGTTAGGGTTAGGGTTTGGGTTAGAGTGCATTTAGGGTTAGGGTTAGTGTTAGGGTTAGGCTTAGGGTTAGGGTTAGGATTAGGGTTATGGATAGGGGTAGGGTTAGGGTAGGGTTAGGGTTTAGGGTTAGGGTTAGGGTTAGG
>NW_027325223.1:0-73007 GCF_028372415.1 Notamacropus eugenii | reverse complement strand
GACTGAAAACCAGAACACTAAAAATGCGCCTGATTCTAACCTTAACCCTAACCCTAAGCCTAACCTTAAGCTTAACCCTCGATTCTACGAAAGCGAACGCGAAACCTAACTCTAACCCTAGCACTATCCTTAAATGCTCTCGATTTTAACCCTTACCCTAACCCTAACCCTAACCCTAAATGCACTGAATTTTAACTATAACTCTAACCCTAAATGTGCTCGATTCAAACCCTACCACTAAATCGTCAATTTGAACACTAACCCAAAGCCTAAATACACTCGATTCTGATTCAAAATGCAATCCTGACCCTAAGCCTAAACCTAAACCTCGATCCTACCAACACAAACCCTAACCCTAATCCTAACCCTACCCGTACCACTAGCCCTAAAAGCACTTTAACCCTAACAAGCACCTTAACGCTAACACTAAAACTGTGCTTGATTCTAACCCTAACCCTCAACCTAAGGCTAACCCTAAGCCTAACCCTCGATTCTACGAAAGCTAACCCTAAACCTAACACTAACCCTAGCACTATCCTTAAATGCTCTCGATTCTAACCCTTACTATCCACGTAACCCTAACCCTAACCCTAACCCTAACCCTAAATGCATTGAATTCTAATCATAACTCTATCCCTAAATGTGCTTGAATCTAACGCTAAAACTAAATCATCGATTTCAACACTAACCCTAAGCCTAAATGCTCTGAATTATGACCCAAAATGCTCTCCTGACCCTAAGCCTAACCCAAAACCTCGATGCTATCAACACAAACTCTAACCGTAAGCCTAAACCAACTCCTCCCCTACCCCTAAATGCACTCAAACCCTAACCCTAACCCCAACCCTAACACTAAAAATGCGCTTGATTCGAACCCTAATCCTAACCCTAACCCTAACCCTAACACTTACCCTCGATTCTTCGAAAGCTAACCCTATACCTAACTCTAACCCTAACACTAACCTTAAATGTACTCGATTCTAACCCTCACCCTAAACACAACCCTTACCCTAACCCTAATCCTAACCCTAAAAGCCCTGGATTCTAACCGTATCTCTAATCCTAATGTGCTCGATTTTAACACTAACTCTAAATCGTCAATCTCAACACTAAGACTTACCCTAAATGCACTCGACTCTAACCCAAAAGGCAATCCTGACACTAAGTCTAACCCTAAACCTCGATTCTACCAACACAAACCCTAACCCAAATGCTAACCCTACTCCTATCCCTACCTCTATATGCACTCTAACCCTAACCCTAACCCAACCGCTAACACTAAAAATGCGCTTGATTCTAACCCTAACCCTAACCCCCACCCTCAATTCTACGAAACCTAACCCTAAACCTAACTCTAACCCTAACACTATCCTTAAATGCTCTCGATTCTAATCCTGACCCTAATAAAACTAACCCTAACCCTAAGCCTAAATGCTGTGGATTCTAACCATAACTCTAACCCTAATGTGCTCGATTCTAACCCTAACACTAAATCGACAATTTCAACACTATCCCTAAGCCTAAATGCACTGGATTCTAACCCAAAAGCCATTCCTGACCCTAAGCCTAACCCTAAACCTCGATGCTACCAACACAAACCCTAACCCTAATCCTAACCCTACTCCTACCCCTACCCCTAAATGCACTCGAAGCCATAGCCTGACGAAAACCACAACACTAAAAATGCGCCTGATTCTAACCCTATCCCTAACCCTAAGCCTTACCTTAAGCCTAACCCTCGATTCTAGGAAAGCGAACGCTAAACCTAACTCTAACCCTAGCACTATCCTTAAATGCTCTCGATTTTAACCCTGTCCCTAACCCTACCCCTATCCTTAACCCTAACCCTAAATGCACTGAATTCTAATCATAACTCTATCCCTAAATGTGCTTCATCCTAACGATAGAACTAAATTATCAATTTCAACACTACCCGTAAGCCAAATACTCTGAATTATGACCCAAAATGCTCTCCTGCCCCTAAGCCTAATCCAAAACCTCGATTCCAGCAACACAAACCCTAACCCTAATCCTAACCCAACTCGTCCACTACCCCTAAATGCACTCAAACCCTAACCTTAACATCAACCCTAACACTAAAAATGCGCTTGATTCTAACCCTAATCCTAACAATAACACTAATCCTATCCCTAACCCTCAATTCTACGAAACCTAACGCTAAACCTAACTCTAACCCTAACACTATCCTTGAATGCTCTCGATTCTAATCCTGACCCTAATAAAACTAACCCTAACCCTAAGCCTAAATGCTGTGGATTCTAACCATAACTCTAACCCTAATGTGCTCGATTCTAAGCCTAACACTAAATCGTCAATCTCAACACTAACCCTAACCCTAAATGCTCTCGATTGTAACCCAAAAGGCAATCCTGACCCTAAGCCTAACCCTAAACTTCGATTCCACCAACACAAACCCTAACCCTAATCCTAACCCTACCCCTACCCCTACCCCTAAATGCACTCTAAGCCCACCCCTACCCCTAACACTAACCCTAACCCTAACGAATTCTTACCAAAACTCTAACCCTAAATGTGCTAGATTCTAACCCTAACTCTAAATCGACAATTTCAACACTATCCCTAAGCCTAAGTGCACTGGATTGTAACCCAAAAGCCATTCCTGACCTAAGCCTAACCCTTAACCTCGATTCTACCAACACAAACCTTAACCCTAATCCTAAACCTACTCCTACCCCTACCCCTACCCCTAAATGCACTGT
Source organism: Notamacropus eugenii (assembly GCF_028372415.1). Classification (NCBI taxonomy): domain Eukaryota; kingdom Metazoa; phylum Chordata; class Mammalia; order Diprotodontia; family Macropodidae; genus Notamacropus; species Notamacropus eugenii. Next base: position 70,266 of record NW_027325223.1, on the reverse strand, counting down.
AAGCCATACCCTGACGAAAACCAGAACACTAAAAATGCGCCTGATTCTAACCTTAACCCTAACCCTAAGCCTAACCTTAAGCTTAACCCTCGATTCTACGAAAGCGAACGCGAAACCTAACTCTAACCCTAGCACTATCCTTAAATGCTCTCGATTTTAACCCTTACCCTAACCCTAACCCTAACCCTAAATGCACTGAATTTTAACTATAACTCTAACCCTAAATGTGCTCGATTCAAACCCTACCACTAAATCGTCAATTTGAACACTAACCCAAAGCCTAAATACACTCGATTCTGATTCAAAATGCAAGCCTGACCCTAAGCCTAAACCTAAACCTCGATCCTACCAACACAAACCCTAACCCTAATCCTAACCCTACCCGTAGCACTAGCCCTAAAAGCACTTTAACCCTAACAAGCACCCTAACGCTAACACTAAAACTGTGCTTAATTCTAACCCTAACCCTCAACCTAAGGCTAACCCTAAGCCTAACCCTCGATTCTACGAAAGCTAACCCTAAACCTAACACTAACCCTAGCACTATCCTTAAATGCTCTCGATTCTAACCCTTACTCTACACGTAACCCTAACCCTAACCCTAACCCTAACCCTAAATGCATTGAATTCTAATCATAACTCTATCCCTAAATGTGCTTGAATCTAACGCTGAAACTAAATCATCGATTTCAACACTAACCCTAAGCCTAAATGCTCTGAATTATGACCCAAAATGCTCTCCTGACCCTAAGCCTAACCCAAAACCTCGATGCTATCAACACAAACTCTAACCGTAAGCCTAAACCAACTCCTCCCCTACCCCTAAATGCACTCAAACCCTAACCCTAACCCCAACCCTAACACTAAAAATGCGCTTGATTCGAACCCTAATCCTAACCCTAACCCTAACACTTACCCTCGATTCTTCGAAAGCTAACCCTATACCTAACTCTAACCCTAACACTAACCTTAAATGTACTCGATTCTAACCCTCACCCTAAACACAACCCTTACCCTAACCCTAATCCTAACCCTAAAAGCCCTGGATTCTAACCGTATCTCTAATCCTAATGTGCTCGATTCTAACACTAACTCTAAATCGTCAATCTCAACACTAAGACTTACCCTAAATGCACTCGACTCTAACCCAAAAGGCAATCCTGACACTAAGCCTAACCCTAAACCTCGATTCTACCAACACAAACCCTAACCCAAATGCTAACCCTACTCCTATCCCTACCTCTATATGCACTCTAACCCTAACCCTAACCCAACCGCTAACACTAAAAATGCGCTTGATTCTAACCCTAACCCTAACCCTCACCCTCAATTCTACGAAACCTAACCCTAAACCTAACTCTAACCCTAACACTATCCTTAAATGCTCTCGATTCTAATCCTGACCCTAATAAAACTAACCCTAACCCTAAGCCTAAATGCTGTGGATTCTAACCAAAACTCTAACCCTAATGTGCTCCATTTTAACCCTAACACTAAATCGACAATTTCAACACTATCCCTAAGCCTAAATGCACTGGATTCTAACCCAAAAGCCATTCCTGACCCTAAGCCTAACCATTAACCTCGATTCTACCAACACAAACCCTAACCCTAATCCTAACCCTACCCCTACCCCTACCCCTAAATGCACTCTAAGCCCACCCCTACCCCTAACACTAACCCTAACCCTAACGAATTCTTACCAAAACTCTAACCCTAAATGTGCTAGATTCTAACCCTAACTCTAAATCGACAATTTCAACACTATCCCTAAGCCTAAGTGCACTGGATTGTAACCCAAAAGCCATTCCTGACCTAACCCTAACCATTAACCTCGATTCTACCAACACAAAACTTAACCCTAATCCTAACCCTACTCCTACCCCTACCCCTAAATGCACTGTAAGCCATACCCTGACGAAAACCACAACACTAAAAATGCGTCTGATTCTGACCTTAACCCTAACCCTAAATGCACTGAATTCTAACCATAACTCTAACCCTAAATGTGCTCGATTCAAACCCTAACACTAAATCGTCAATTTGAACACTAAGCCAAAGCCTAAATACACTGGATTCTGATACAACATCCAATCCTGACCCTAAGCCTAAACCCAAACCTCGATTCTACCAACACAAACCTTAACCCTAATCCTAACCGTACTCCTATCCCTACCTCATTATGCACTCTAACCCTAACCCTAATTCAAGCCCTAACACTAAAAATGCGCTTGATTCTAACCCTAACCCTAACCCTAACCCTCAATTCTATGAAACCTAACCCTAAACCTAACTCTAACCCTAACACTATCCTTAAATGCTCTCGATTCTAATCCTGACCCTAATAAAACTAACCCTAACCCTAAGCCTAAATGCTGTGGATTCTAACCATAACTCTAACCCTAATGTGCTCGATTCTAACCCTAACACTAAATCGACAATTTCAACACTATCCCTAAGCCTAAATGCACTGGATTCCAACCCAAAAGACATTCCTGACCCTAAGCCTAACCCTAAACCTCGATGCTACCAACACAAACCCTAACCCTAATCCTAACCCTACTCCTACCCCTAACCCTAAATGCACTGGAAGCCATACCCTGACGAAAACCATAACACTAAAAATGTGCCTGATTCTAACCCTATCCCTAACCCTAAGCCTTACCTTAAGCCTAACCCTCGATTCTACGAAAGCGAACGCTAAACCTAACTCTAACCCTAGCCCTAACCTTAAATGCTCTCGAATTTAACCCTTACCCTAACCCTAAACCTACCCTAACCTAAATGCACTGAATTTTAACTATAACTCTAACCCTAAATGTACTCGATTCAAACCCTACCACTAAATCATCAATTTGAACACTAAAACAAATCCTAAATACACTCGATTCTGATTCAAAATGCAATCCTGACCCTAACCCTACCCCTACCCCTACCCCTACCCCTAAATGCACTCTAAGCCCACCCCTACCCCTAACACTAACCATAACCCTAACGAATTCTTACCAAAACTCTAACCCTAAATGTGCTAGATTCTAACCCTAACTCTAAATCGACAATTTCAACACTATCCCTAAGCCTAAGTGCACTGGATTGTAACCCAAAAGCCATTCCTGACCTAAGCCTCACCCTTAACCTCGATTCTACCAACACAAACCTTAACCCTAATCCTAAACCTACTCCTACCCCTACCCCTACCCCTAAATGCACTGTAAGCCATACCCTGACGAAAACCAGAACACTAAAAATGCGCCTGATTCTAACCTTAACCCTAACCCTAAGCCTAACCTTAAGCTTAACCCTCGATTCTACGAAAGCGAACGCGAAACCTAACTCTAACCCTAGCACTATCCTTAAATGCTCTCGATTTTAACCCTTACCTTAACCCTAACCCTAACCCTAAATGCACTGAATTTTAACTATAACTCTAACCCTAAATGTGCTCGATTCAAACACTACCACTAAATCGTCAATTTGAACACTAACCCAAACCCTAAATACACTCGATTCTGATTCAAAATGCAATCCTGACCCTAAGCCTAAACCTAAACCTCGATCCTATCAACACAAACCCTAACCCTAATCCTAACCCTACCCGTACCACTAGCCCTAAAAGCACTTTAACCCTAACAAGCACCTTAACGCTAACACTAAAACTGTGCTTGATTCTAACCCTAACCCTCAACCTAAGGCTAACCCTAAGCCTAACCCTCGATTCTATGAAAGCTAACCCTTAACCTAACTCTAACCCTAGCACTATCCTTAAATGCTCTCGATTCTAACCCTTACTCTACACGTAACCCTAACCCTAACCCTAACCCTAAATGCATTGAATTCTAATCATAACTCTATCCCTAAATGTGCTTGAATCTAACGCTAAAACTAAATCATCGATTTCAACACTAACCCTAAGCCTAAATGCTCTGAATTATGACCCAAAATGCTCTCCTGACCCTAAGCCTAACCCAAAACCTCGATGCTATCAACACAAACTCTAACCGTAAGCCTAAAGCAACTCCTCCCCTACCCCTAAATACACTCAAACCCTAACCCTAACCCCAACCCTAACACTAAAAATGCGCTTGATTCGAACCCTAATCCTAACACTAACCCTAACCCTAACACTTACCCTCGATTCTTCGAAAGCTAACCCTATACCTAACTCTAACCCTAACACTAACCTTAAATGTACTCGATTCTAACCCTCACCCTAAACACAACCCTTACCCTAACCCTAATCCTAACCCTAAAAGCCCTGGATTCTAACCGTATCTCTAATCCTAAAGTGCTCGATTCTAACACTAACCCTAAATCGTCAATCTCAACACTAAGACTTACCCTAAATGCACTCGACTCTAACCCAAAAGGCAATCCTGACACTAAGTCTAACCCTAAACCTCGATTCTACCAACACAAACCCTAACCCAAATGCTAACCCTACTCCTATCCCTACCTCTATATGCACTCTAAACCTAACCCTAACCCAACCGCTAACACTAAAAATGCGCTTGATTCTAACCTTAACCCTAACCACCACCCTCAATTCTACGAAACCTAACCCTAAACCTAACTCTAACCCTAACACTATCCTTAAATGCTCTCGATTCTAATCCTGACCCGAAAAAAACTAACCCTAACCCTAAGCCTAAATGCTGTGGATTTTATCCATAACTCTAACCCTAATGTGCTCGGTTCTAACCCTAACACTAAATCGACAATTTCAACACTATCCTTAAGCCTAAATGCATTGGATTCTAACCCAAAAGCCATTCCTGACCCTAAGCCTAACCCAAAACCTCGATTCCAGCAACACAAACCCTAACCCTAATCCTAACCAAACTCCTCCACTACCCCTAAATGCACTCAAACCTTAACCTTAACATCAACCCTACCACTAAAAATGCGCTTGATTCTAACCCTATTCCTAACAATAACACTAATCCTATCCCTAACCCTGAATTCTACGAAACCTAACGCTAAACCTAACTCTAACCCTAACACTATCCTTAAATGCTCTCGATTCTAATCCTGACCCTAACAAAACTAACCCTAACCCTAAGCCTAAATGCTGTGGATTCTAACCATAACTCTAACCCTAATGTGCTCTATTCTAACCCTAACACTAAATCGACAATTTCAACACTATCCCTAAGCCTAAATGCACTGGATTCCAATCCAAAAGCCATTCCTGACCCTAAGCCTAACCCTAAACCTCGATGCTACCAACACAAACCCTAACCCTAATCCTAACCCTACTCCTACCCCTACCCCTAAATGCACTCGAAGCCATACCCTGACGAAACCCACAACACTAAAAATGCGCCTGATTCTAACCCTATCCCTAACCCTAAGCCTTACCTTAAGCCTAACCCTCGATTCTACGAAAGCGAACGCTAAATGTAACTCTAACCCCAGCACTATCCTTAAAGGCTCTCGATTTTAACCCTGTCCCTAACCCTAACACTAACCCTAACCCTAAACCTAAATGCACTGAATTCTAAAAATAACTATAACCTTAAATGTGCTCGATTCAAACCCTAACACTAAATCGTCAATTTCAACACTAAGCCAAAGCCTAAATATACTCGATCCTGATCCAAAATCCAATCCGGACCCTAAGCCTAAACCTAAACCTCGATTCTACCAACAGAAACCTTAACCCTAATCCTAACCCTACTCCTATCCCTACCTCTATATGCACTCTAACCCTAACCCTAATCCAAGCCCTAACACTAAAAATGCGCTTAATTCTATCCCTAACCCTAACCCTATCCCTAACCCTCAATTCTACGAAACCTAACCCTAAACCTAACTCTAACCGTAACACTATCCTTAAATGCTCTCGATTCTAATACTGACCCTGACAACCCTAACCCTAACCCTAAGCCTAAATGCAGTGGATTCTAACCATAACTTTAACCCTAATGTGCTCGATTCTAAGCCTAACACTAAATCGTCAATCTCAACACTAACCCTAACCCTAAATGCTCTCGATTGTAACCCAAAAGGCAATCCTGACCCTAAGCCTAACCCTAAACTTCGATTCCACCAACACAAACCCTAACCCTAATCCGAACCCTACCCCTACCCCTACCCCTAAATGCACTCTAACCCCACCCCTACCCCTAACACTAACCCTAAGCCAAACGAATTCTTACCAAAACTCTAACCCTGAATGTGCTAGATTCTAACCCTAACTCTAAATCGACAATTTCAACACTATCCCTAAGCCTAAGTGCACTGGATTGTAACGCAAAAGCCATTCCTGAACTAAGCCTCACCCTTAACCTCGATTCTACCAACACAAACCTTAACCCTAATCCTAACCCTACTCCTACCCCTACCCCTAAATGCACTGTAAGCCATACCCTGACGAAAACCAGAACACTAAAAATGCGCCTGATTCTAACCTTAACCCTAACCCTAAGCCTAACCTTAAGCTTAACCCTCGATTCTACGAAAGCGAACGCTAAACCTAACTCTAACCCTAGCACTATCCTTAAATGCTCTCGATTTTAACCCTTACCCTAACTCTAACCCTAACCCTAAATGCACTGAATTTTAACTATAACTCTAACCCTAAATGTGCTCAATTCAAACCCTACAACTAAATCGTCAATTTGAACACTAACCCAAAGCCTAAATACACTCGATTCTGATTCAAAATGCAATCCTGACCCTAAGCCTAAACCTAAACCTCGATTCTACCAACACAAACCCTAACCCTAATCCTAACCCTACCCGTACCACTAGCCCTAAAAGCACTTTAACCCTAACAAGCACCCTAACGCTAACACTAAAACTGTGCTTAATTCTAACCCTAACCCTCAACCTAAGGCTAACCCTAAGCCTAACCCTCGATTCTACGAAAGCTAACCCTAAACCTAACTCTAACCGTAGCACTATCCTTAAATGCTCTCGATTCTAATCCTTACTCTACACGTAACCCTAACTCTAACCCTAACCCTAAATGCATTGAATTCTAAACATAACTCTATCCCTAAATGTGCTTGAATCTAACGCTAAAACTAAATCATCGATTTCAACACTAACCCTAAGCCTAAATGCTCTGAATTATGACCCAAAATGCTCTCCTTACCCTAAGCCTAACCCAAAACCTCGATGCTACCAACACAAACTCGAACCGTAAGCTTAAACCAACTCCTTCCCTACCCCTAAATGCACTCAAACCCTAACCCTAACCCCAACCCTAACACTAAAAATGTGCTTGATTCGAACCCTAATCCTAACCCTAACCCTAACCCTAACACTTGCCCTCGATTCTTCGAAAGCTAACCCTATACCTAACTCTAACCCTAACACTAACCTTAAATGTATTAGACTCTAACCCTCACCCTAAACACAACCCTTACCCTAACCCTAATCCTAACCCTAAAAGCCCTGGATTCTAACCCTATCTGTAATCCTAATGTGCTCGATTCTAACACTAACTCTAAATCGTCAATCTCAACACTAAGACTTACCCTAAATGCACTCGACTCTAACCCAAAAGGCAATCCTGACACTAAGCCTAACCCTAAACCTCGATTCTACCAACACAAACCCTAACCCAAATGCTAACCCTACTCCTATCCCTACCTCTACATGCACTCTAACCCTAACCCTAACCCAACCGCTAACACTAAAAATGCGCTTGATTCTAACCCCAACCCTAACCCTCACCCTCAATTCTACGAAACCTAACCCTAAACCTAACTCTAACCCTAACACTATCCTTAAATGCTCTCGATTCTAATCCTGACCCTAATAAAACTAACCCTAACCCTAAGCCTAAATGCTGTGGATTCTAACCATAACTCTAACCCTAATGTGCTCCATTCTAACCCTAACACTAAATCGACAATTTCAACACTATCCCTAAGCCTAAATGCACTGGATTCTAACCCAAAAGCCATTCCTGACGCTAAGCCTAACCCTAAACCTCGATGCTACCAACACAAACCCTAACCCTAATCCTAACCCTACTCCTACCCCTACCCCTAAATGCACTCGAAGCCATAGCCTGACGAAAAGCACAACACTAAAAATGCCCCTGATTCTAACCCTATCCCTAACCCTAAGCCTTACCTTAAGCCTAACCCTCGATTCTACGAAAGCGAACGCTAAACCTAACTCTAACCCTAGCACTATCCTTAAATGCTCTCGATTTTAACCCTGTCCCTAACCCTACCCCTAACCTTAGCCCTAACCCTAAATGCACTGAATTCTAATCATAACTCTATCCCTAAATGTGCTTCATCCTAACGCTAGAACTAAATTATCAATTTCAACACTACCCGTAAGCCTAAATACTCTGAATTATGACCCAAAATGCTCTCCTGCCCCTAAGCCTAAACCAAAACCTCGATTCCAGCAACACTAACCCTAACCCTAATCCTAACCCAACTCCTCCACTACCCCTAAATGCACTCAAACCCTAACGTTAAAATCAACCCTAACACTAAAAATGCGCTTGATTCTAACTCTAATCCTAACAATAACACTAACCCTATCCCTAACCCTCAATTCTACGAAATCTAACGCTAAACCTAACTCTAACCCTAACACTATCCTTAAATGCTCTCGATTCTAATCCTGACCCTAATAAAACTAACCCTAACCCTAAGCCTAAATGCTGTGGATTCTAACCATAACTCTAACCCTAATGTGCTCGATTCTAACCCTAACACTAAATCGACAATTTCAACACTATCCCTAAGCCTAAGTGCACTGGATTCTAACCCAAAAGCCATTCCTGACCCTAAGCCTAACCCTAAACCTCGATGCTACCAACACAAACCCTAACCCTAATCCTAACCCTACTCCTACCCCTACCCCTAAATGCACTCGAAGCCATAGCCTAACGAAAACCACAACACTAAAAATGCGCCTGATTCTAACCCTATCCCTAACCCTAAGCCTTACCTTAAGACTAACCCTCGATTCTACGACAGCGAACGCTAAACCTAACTCTAACCCTAGCACTATCCTTAAATGCTCTCGATTTTAACCCTGTCCCTAACCCTACCCCTATCCCTAACCCTAACTCTAAGCCGAACCCTAACCCTAAATGCACTGAATTCTAATCATAACTCTATCCCTAAATGTGCTTCATCCTAACGCTAGAACTAAATTATCAATTTCTACACTACCCGTAAGCCTAAATACTCTGAATTATGACCCAAAATGCTCTCCTGCCCCTAAGCCTAACCCAAAACCTCGATTCCAGCAACACTAACCCTAACCCTAATCCTAACTCAACTCCTCCACTACCCCTAAATGCACTCAAACCCTAACCTTAATATAAACCCTAACACTAAAAATGCCCTTGATTCTAACCCTAATCCTAACAATAACCCTAACCCTATCCCGAACCCTCAATTCTACGAAATCTAACGCTAAACCTAACTCTAACCCTAACACAATCCTTAAATGCTCTCTATTCTAGTCCTGACCCCAATAAAACTAACCCTAACCCTAAGCCTAAATGCTGTGGATTCTAACCATAACTCTAACCCTAATGTGCTCGATTCTAACCCTAACACTAAATCGACAATTTCAACACTATCCCTAAGCCTAAATGCACTGGATTCCAACCCAAAAGCCATTCCTGACCCTAAGCCTAACCCTAAACCTCGATGCTACCAACACAAACCCTAACCCTAATCCTAACCCTACTCCTACGCCTACCCCTAAATGCACTCGAAGCCATAGCCTGACGAAAACCACAACACTAAAAATGCGCCTGATTCTAACCCTATCCCTCACCCTAAGCCTTACCTTAAGCTTAACCCTCGATTCTACGAAAGGAAACGCTAAATGTAACTCTAACCCTTGCACTATCCTTAAATGCTCTCGATTTTAACCCTTACCCTAACCCTAACCCTAACCCTAAATGCACTGAATTTTAACCATAACTCTAAGCCTAAAGGTGCTCGATTCAAACCCTAACACTAAATGGTCAATTTGAAAACTAAGCCAAAGCCTAAATACACTGGATTCTGATCCAATATCCAATCCTGACCCTAAGCCTAAACCTAAACCTCGATTCTACCAGCACAGACCTTAACCCTAATCCTAACCCTACTCCTATCCCTACCTCTATATGCACTCTAACCCTAACCCTAATCCAAGCCCTAACACTAAAAATGCGCTTGATTCTAACCCTAACCCTAACCCTAACCCTCAATTCTACGAAACCTAAACTCAAACCTAACTCTAACCCTAACACTATCCTTAAATGCTCTCGATTCTAATCCTGACCCTGATAACCCTAACCCTAACCATAAGCCTAAATGCAGTGGATTCTAACCATAACTCTAACACTAATGTGCTCGATTCTAAGCCTAACACTAAGTCGTCAATCTCAACACTAACCCTAACCCTAAATGCTCTCGATTGTAACCCAAAAGGCAATCCTGACAATAAGCCTAACCCTAAACTTCGATTCCACCAACGCAAACCCTAACCCTAATCCTAACCCTACCCCTACCCCTACCCCTAAATGCACTCTAACCCCACCCCTACCACAACACTAACCCTAACCCTAACGAATTCTTACCAAAACTTTAACCCTAAATGTGCAAGATTCTAACCCTAACTCTAAATCGACAATTTCAACACTATCCCTAAGCCTAAGTAAACTGGATTGTAACCCAAAAGTCATTCCTGACCTAAGCCTAACCCTTAACCTCGATTCTACCAACACAAACCTTAACCCTAATCCTAACCCTACTCCTACCCCTACCCCTAAATGCACTGTAAGCCATGCCCTGACGAAAACCAGAACACAAAAAATGCGCCTGATTCTAACCTTAACCCTAACCCTAAGCCTAACCCCAAGCTTAACCCTCGATTCTACGAAAGCGAACGCTAAACCTAACTCTAACCCTAGCACTATCCTTAAAAGCTCTCGATTTTAACCCTTACCCTAACCCTAACCCTAACCCTAAATGCACTGAATTTTAACCATAACTCTAACCCTAAAGGTGCTCGATTCAAACCCTAACACTAAATGGTCAATTTGAAAACTAAGCCAAAGCCTAAATACACTGGATTCTGATCCAATATCCAATCCTGACCCTAAGCCTAAACCTAAACCTCGATTCTACCAGCACAGACCTTAACCCTAATCCTAACCCTACTCCTATCCCTACCTCTATATGCACTCTAACCCTAACCCTAATCCAAGCGCTAACACTAAAAATGCGCTTGATTCTAACCCTAACCCTAACCCTAACCCTCAATTCTACGAAACCTAACCCTAAACCTAACTCTAACCCTAACACTATCCTTAAATGCTCTCGATTCTAATCCTGACCCTGATAACCCTAACCCTAACCCTAAGCCTAAATGCAGTGGATTCTAACCATAACTCTAACCCTAATGTGCTCGATTTTAAGCCTAACACTAAGTCGTCAATCTCAACACTAACCCTAACCCTAAATGCTCTCGATTGTAACCCAAAAGGCAATCCTGACAATAAGCCTAACCCTAAACTTCGATTCCACCAACTCAAACCCTAACCCTAATGCTAACCCTAGCCCTACCCCTACCCCTAAATGCAATCTAAGCCCACCCCTACCCCTAACACTAACCCTAACCCTAACGAATTCTTACCAAAACTCTAACCCTAAATGTGCTAGATTCTAACCCTAACTCTAAATCGACAATTTCAACACTATCCCTAAGCCTAAGTGCACTGGATTGTAACCCAAAAGCCATTCCTGACCTAAGCCTAACCCTTAACCTCAATTCTACCAACACAAACCTTAACCCTAATCCTAACCCTACTCCTACCCCTACCCCTAAATGCACTGTAAGCCATGCCCTGACGAAAACCAGAACACAAAAAATGCGCCAGATTCTAAACTTAACCCTAACCCTAAGCCTAACCTCAAGCTTAACCCTCGATTCTAGGAAAGCGAACGCTAAACCTAACTCTAACCCTAGCACTATCCTTAAAAGCTCTCGATTTTAACCCTTACCCTAACCCTAACCCTAACCCTAAATGCACTGAATTTTAACCATAACTCTAACCCTAAAGGTGCTCGATTCAAACCCTAACACTAAATGGTCAATTTGAAAACTAAGCCAAAGCCTAAATACACTGGATTCTGATCCAATATCCAATCCTGACCCTAAGCCTAAACCTAAACCTCGATTCTACCAGCACAGACCTTAACCCTAATCCTAACCCTACTCCTATCCCTACCTCTATATGCACTCTAACCCTAACCCTAATCCAAGCCCTAACACTAAAAATGCGCTTGATTCTAACCCTAACCCTAACCCTAACCCTCAATTCTACGAAACCTAAACTCAAACCTAACTCTAACCCTAACACTATCCTTAAATGCTCTCGATTCTAATCCTGACCCTGATAACCCTAACCCTAACCATAAGCCTAAATGCAGTGGATTCTAACCATAACTCTAACCCTAATGTGCTCGATTCTAAGCCTAACACTAAGTCGTCAATCTCAACACTAACCCTAACCCTAAATGCTCTCGATTGTAACCCAAAAGGCAATCCTGACAATAAGCCTAACCCTAAACTTCGATTCCACCAACGCAAACCCTAACCCTAATCCTAACCCTACCCCTACCCCTACCCCTAAATGCACTCTAACCCCACCCCTACCACAACACTAACCCTAACCCTAACGAATTCTTACCAAAACTTTAACCCTAAATGTGCAAGATTCTAACCCTAACTCTAAATCGACAATTTCAACACTATCCCTAAGCTTAAGTGCACTGGATTGTAACCCAAAAGCCATTCCTGACCTAAGCCTAACCCTTAACCTCGATTCTACCAACACAAACCTTAACCCTAATCCTAACCCTACTCCTACCCCTACCCCTAAATGCACTGTAAGCCATGCCCTGACGAAAACCAGAACACAAAAAATGCACCTGATTCTAACCTTAACCCTAACCCTAAGCCTAACCTCAAGCTTAACCCTCGATTCTACGAAAGCGAACGCTAAACCTAACTCTAACCCTAGCACTATCCTTAAATGCTCTCGATTTTAACGCTTACCCTAACCCTAACCTTAAATGCACTGAATTTTAACCATAACTCTAACCCTAAAGGTGCTCGATTCAAACCCTAACACTAAATGGTCAATTTGAAAACTAAGCCAAAGCCTAAATACACTGGATTCTGATCCAATATCCAATCCTGACCCTAAGCCTAAACCTAAACCTCGATTCTACCAGCACAGACCTTAACCCTAATCCTAACCCTACTCCTATCCCTACCTCTATATGCACTCTAACCCTAACCCTAATCCAAGCCCTAACACTAAAAATGCGCTTGATTCTAACCCTAACCCTAACCCTAACCCTCAATTCTACGAAACCTAACCCTAAACCTAACTCTAACCCTAACACTATCCTTAAATGCTCTCGATTCTAATCCTGACCCTGATAACCCTAACCCTAACCCTAAGCCTAAATGCAGTGGATGCTAACAATAACTCTAACCCTAATGTGCTCGATTCTAAGCCTAACACTAAGTCGTCAATCTCAACACTAACCCTAACCCTAAATGCTCTCGATTGTAACCCAAAAAGCAATCCTGACAATAAGCCTAACCCTAAACTTCGATTCCACCAATGCAAACCCTAACCCTAATCCTAACCCTACCCCTACCCCTACCCGTAAATGCACTCTAACCCCACCCCTACCCCTAACACTAACCCTAACCCTAACGAATTCTTACCAAAACTCTAACCCTAAATGTGCTAGATTCTAACCCTAACTCTAAATCGACAATTTCAACACTATCCTTAAGCCTAAGTGCACTGGATTGTAACCCAAAAGCCATTCCTGACCTAAGCCTAACCCTTAACCTCAATTCTACCAAAACAAACCTTAACCCTAATCCTAACCCTACTCCTACCCCTACCCCTAAATGCACTGTAAGCCATACCCTGACGAAAACCAGAACACAAAAAATGCGCCTGATTCTAACCTTAACCCTAACCCTAAGCCTAACCTCAAGCTTAACCCTCGATTCTAGGAAAGCGAACGCTAAACCTAACTCTAACCCTAGCACTATCCTTAAAAGCTCTCGATTTTAACCCTTACCCTAACCCTAACCCTAACCCTAAATGCACTGAATTTTAACCATAACTCTAACCCTAAAGGTGCTCGATTCAAACCCTAACACTAAATGGTCAATTTGAAAACTAAGCCAAAGCCTAAATACACTGGATTCTGATCCAATATCCAATCCTGACCCTAAGCCTAAACCTAAACCTCGATTCTACCAGCACAGACCTTAACCCTAATCCTAACCCTACTCCTATCCCTACCTCTATATGCACTCTAACCCTAACCCTAATCCAAGCCCTAACACTAAAAATGCGCTTGATTCTAACCCTAACCCTAACCCTAACCCTCAATTCTACGAAACCTAACCCTAAACCTAACTCTAACCCTAACACTATCCTTAAATGCTCTCGATTCTAATCCTGACCCTGAGAACCCTAACCCTAACCATAAGCCTAAATGCAGTGGATTCTAACCATAACTTTGACCCTAATGTGCTCGATTCTAAGCCTAACACTAAATCGTCAATCTCAACACTAACCTTAACCCTACATGCTCTCGATTGTAACCCAAAAGGCAATCCTGACCCTAAGCCTAACCCTAAACTTCGATTCGACCAACACAAACCCTAACCCTAATCCTTACCCTACCCTTACCCCTACCCCTAAATGCACTCTAACCCCACCGCTACCCCTATCACTAACCCTAACCCTAACGAATTCTTACCAAAACTCTAACCCTAAATGTGTTAGATTCTAACCCTAACTCTAAATCGACAATTTCAACACTATCCTTAAGCCTAAGTGCACTGGATTGTAACCCAAAAGCCATTCCTGACCTAAGCCTAACCCTTAACCTCGATTCTACCAACACAAACCTTAACCCTAATCCTAACCCTACTCCTACCCCTACCCCTAAATGCACTGTAAGCCATACCCTGACGAAAACCAGAACACTAAAATTGCGCCTGATTCTAACCTTAACCCTAACCCTAAGCCTAACCTTAAGCTTAACCCTCGATTCTACGAAAGCGAACGCTAAACCTAACTCTAACCCTAGCAATATCCTTAAATGCTCTCGATTTTAACCCTTACCCTAACCCTAACCCTAACCCTAAATGCACTGAATTTCAACCATAACTCTAACCCTAAATGTGCTCGATTCAAACCCTACCACTACATCGTCAATTTGAACACTAACCCAAAGCCTAAATACACTCGATTCTCATTCAAAATGCAATCCTGACCCTAAGCCTAAACCTAAACCTCGATTCTACCAACATAAACCCTAACCCCAATCCTAACCCTACCCGTACCACAAGCCCTAAAAGCACTTTAACCCTAACAAGCACCCTAACGCTAACACTAAAACTGTGCTTGATTCTAACCCTAACCCTCAACCTAAGGCTAACCATGAGCCTAACCCTCGATTCTATGAAAGCTAACCCTAAACCTAACTCTAACCCTAGCACTATCCTTAAATGCTCTCGATTCTAACCCTTACTCTACACGTAACCCTAACCCTAACCCTAACCCTAACCCTAACCCTAAATGCATTGAATTCTAATCATAACTCTATCCCTAAATGTGCTTGAATCTAACGCTAAAACTAAATCATCGATTTCAACACTAACCCTAAGCCTAAATGCTCTGAATTATGACCCAAAATGCTCTCCTGACCCTAAGCCTAACCCAAAACCTCGATGCTACCAACACAAACTCTAACCGTAAGCCTAAACCAACTCCTCCCCTACCCCTAAATGCACTCAAACCCTAACCCTAACCCCAACCCTAACACTAAAAATGCGCTTGATTCGAACCCTAATCCTAACCCTAACCCTAACCCTAACACTTACCCTCGATTCTTCGAAAGCTAACCCTATACCTAACTCTAACCCTAACACTAACCTTAAATGTACTCGATTCTAACCCTCACCCTAAACACAACCCTTACCCTAACCCTAATCCTAACCCTAAAAGCCCTGGATTCTAACCGTATCTCTAATCCTAATGTGCTCGATTCTAACAGTAACTCTAAATCGTCAATCTCAACACTAAGACTTACCCTAAATGCACTCGACTCTAACCCAAAAGGCAATCCTGACACTAAGCCTAACCCTAAACCTCGATTCTACCAACACAAACCCTAACCCAAATCCTAACCCTACTCCTATCCCTATCTCTATATGCACTCTAACCCTAACCCTAACCCAACCGCTAACACTAAAAATGCGCTTGATTCTAACCCTAACCCTAACCCTCACGCTCAATTCTACGAAACCTAACCCTAAACCTAACTCTAACCCTAACACTATCCTTAAATGCTCTCGATTCTAATCCTGACCCTAATAAAACTAATCCTAACCCTAAGCCTAAATGCTGTGGATTCTAACCATAACTCTAACCCTAATGTGCTCGATTCTAACCCTAACACTAAATCGACAATTTCAATACTATCCCTAAGCCTAAATGCACTGGATTCTAACCCAAAAGCCATTCCTGACCCTAAGCCTAACCCTAAACCTCGATGCTACCAACACAAACCCTGACCCTAATCCTAACCCTACTCCTACCCCTACCCCTAAATGCACTCGAAGCCATAGCCTGACGAAAACCACAACACTAAAAATGCGCCTGATTCTAACCCTATCCCTAACCCTAAGCCTTACCTTAAGCCTAACCCTCGATTCTACGAAAGCGAACGCTAAACCTAACTCTAACCCTAGCACTATCCTTAAATGCTCTCGATTTTAACCCTGTCCCTAACCCTACCCCTAACCCTAACCCAAACCCTAAGCCGAACCCTAACCCTAAATGCACTGAATTCTAATCATAACTCTATCCCTAAATGTGCTTCATCCTAACGCTAGAACTAAATTATTAATTTCAACACTACCCGTAAGCCTAAATACTCTGAATTATGATCCAAAATGCTCTCCCGCCCCTAAGCCTAACCCAAAACCTCGATTCCAGCAACATTAACCCTAACCCTAATCCTAACCCAACTCCTCCACTACCCCTAAATGCACTAAAAACCTAACCTTAACATTAACCCTAACACTAAAAATGCGCTTGATTCTAACCCTAATCCTAACAATAACACTAACCCTATTCCTAACCCTCAATTCTACGAAATCTAACGCTAAACCTAACTCTAACCCTAACACTATCCTTAAATGCTCTCGATTCTAATCCAGACCCCAATAAAACTAACCCTAACCCTAAGCCTAAATGCTGTGGATTCTAACCATAACTCTAACCCTAATGTGCTCGATTCTAACCCTAACACTAAATCGACCATTTCAACACTATCCCTAAGCCTAAATGCACTGGATTCCAACCCAAAAGCCATTCCTGACCCTAAGAATAACAATAAACCTCGATGCTACCAACACAAACCCTAACCCTAATCCTAACCCTACTCCTACCCCTACCCCTAAATGCACTCGAAGCCATAGCCTGACGAAAACCACAACACTAAAAATGCGCCTGATTCTAACCCTATCCCTAACCCTAAGCCTTACTTTAAGCCTAACCCTCGATTCTACGAAAGCGAACGCTAAACCTAACTCTAACCCTGGCACTATCCTTAAATGCTCTCGATTTTAACCCTGTCCCTAACCCTAACCCTAACCCTAAATGCACTGAATTCTAACCATAACTCTAACCCTAAATGTGCTCGATTCAAACCCTAACACTAAATCGTCAATTTGAACACTAAGCCAAAGCCTAAATACCCTGGATTCTGATCCAAAATCCAATCCTGACCCAAAGCCTAAACCTAAACCTCGATTCTACCAACACAAACCTTAACCCTAATCCTAAACCTACTCCTTTCCCTACCTCTATATGCACTCTAACCCTAACCCTAATCCAAGCCCTAACACTAAAAATGCGCTTGATTCTAACCCTACCCCTAACCCTCACCCTCAATTCTACGAAACCTAACCCTAAACCTAACTCTAACCCTAACACTATCCTTAAATGCTCTCGATTCTAATACTGACCCTGATAACCCTAACCCTAACCCTAAGCCTAAATGCAGTGGATTCTAACCATAACTTTAACCCTAATGTGCTCGATTCTAAGCCTAACACTAAATCGTCAATCTCAACACTTACCCTAACCCTAAATGCTCTCGATTGTAACACAAAAGGCAATCCTGACCCTAAGCCTAACCCTAAACCTCGATTCTACCAACACAAACCCTAACCCAAATCCTAACCCTACTCCTATCCCTACCTATATATGCACTATAACCCTAACCCGAACCCAATAACTAACACTAAAAAGGCGCTTGATTCTAACCCTAACCCTAACCCTCACCCTCAATTCTACGAAACCTAACGCTAAACCTAACTCTAACCCTAGCACTATCCTTAAATGCTCTCGATTTCAACCCTGTCCCTAACCCTAACCCTAACCCTAACCCTCAATTCTACGAAACCTAACCCTAAACCTAACTCTAACCCTAACACTATCCTTAAATGCCCTCGATTCTAATACTGACCCTGATAACCCTAACCCTAAGCCTAAATGCAGTGGATTGTAACCATAACTCTAACCCTAATGTGCTCGATTCTAAGCCTAACACTAAATCGTCAATCTCAACACTAACCCTAACCCTAAATGCTCTCGATTGTAACCCAAAAGGCAATCCTGACAATAAGCCTAACCCTAAACTTCGATTCCACCAACGCAAACCCTAATCTTAATCCTAACCCTAGCCCTACCCCTACCCCTAAATGCACTCTAAGCCCACCCCTACCCCTAACACTAACCCTAACCCTAACGAATTCTTACCAAAACTCTAACCCTAAATGTGCTAGATTCTAACCCTACCTCTAAATCGACAATTTCAACACTATCCCTAAGCCTAAGTGCACTGGATTGTAACCCAAAAGCCATTCCTGACCTAAGCCTAACCCTTAAAATCGATTCTACCAACACAAATCTTAACCCTAATCCTAACCCTACTCCTACCCCTACCCCTAAATGCACAGTAAGCCATACCCTGACGAAAACCACAACACTAAAAATGCGCCTGATTCTAACCTTAACCCTAACCCTAAGCCTAACGTTAAGCTTAACCCTCGATTCTACGAAAGCGAACGCTAAACCTAACTCTAACCCTAGCACTATCCTTAAATGCTCTCGATTTTAACCCTTACCCTAACCCTAACCCTAACCCTAAATGCACTGAATTTTAACCATAACTCTAACCCTAAATGTGCTCGATTCAAACCCTACCACTAAATCGTCAATTTGAACACTAACCCAAAGCCTAAATACACTCGATTCTGATTCAAAATGCAATCCTGACCCTAAGCCTAAACCTAAACCTCGATTCTACCAACACAAACCCTAACCCTAATCCTAACCGTACCCGTACCACTAGCCCTAAAAGCACTTTAACCCTAACAATCACCCTAACGCTAACACTAAAACTGTGCTTGATTCTAACCCTAACCCTCAACCTAAGGCTAACCCTAAGCCTAACCCTCGATTCTACGAGAGCTAACCCTAAACCTAACTCTAACCCTAGCACTATCCTTAAATGCTCTCGATCCTAACCCTTACTCTACACATAACCCTAACCCTAACCCTAACCCGAACCCTAAATGCATTGAATTCTAATCGTAACTCTATCCCTAAATGTGCTTGAATCTAACGCTAAAACTAAATCATCGATTTCAACACTAACCCTAAGCCTAAATGCTCTGAATTATGACCCAAAATGCTCTCCTGACCCTAAGCCTAACCCAAAACCTCGATGCTACCAACACAAACTCTAACCGTAAGCCTAAACCAGCTCCTCCTCTACCCCTAAATGCACTCAAACCCTAACCCTAACCCCAACCCTAACACTAAAAATGCGCTTGATTCTAACCCTAATCCTAACAATAACACTAACCCTATCCCTAAGCCTCAATTCTACGAAACCTAACGCTAAACCTAACTCTAACCCTAACACTATCCTTAAATGCTCTCGATTCTAATCCTGACCCTAATAAGCCTAACCCTAACCCTAAGCCTAAATGCAGTGGATTCTAATCATAACTCTAACCCTCATGTGCTTGACTCTAAGCCTAACACTAAATCGTCAATCTCAACACTAACCCTAAGCCTAAATGCACTCGATTCTAACCCAAAAGGCAATCCTGTCCCTAAGCCTAACCCTAAACTTCGATTCTAAAAACACAAACCCTAACCTTAATCCTAACCCTAAATACACTGTATAGTAACCATAACTATAACCCTAATGTGCTCGATTCTAACCCTAACACTAAATCGTCAATTTCAACACTATCCCTAAGCCTAAATGCACTGGATTCTAACCCAAAAGCCATTCCTGACCCTAAGCCTAACCCTAAACCTCGATTCTACCAACACAAACCTTAATCCTAATCCTAACCCTACCCCTACCACTAGCCCTAAAAGCACTTTAACCCTAACCCTCTTCCTAACGCTAACACTAAAACTGAGCTTGATTCTAACCCTAACCCTCACCCTAACCCGAACCCTAAGCCTAACCCTCGATTCTAGGAAAGCTAACCCTAAACCTAACTCTAACCCTAGCACTATCCTTAAATGCTCTCGATTTTAACCCTGACCCTAAAGCTAACCCTAACCCTAACCCTAAGCCTAACCCTAACCCTAAATGCACTGAATTCTAATCATAACTCTTTCCCTAAATGTGCTTGATTCTAAAGCTAAAACTAAATCATCAATTTCTACACTAACCCTAAGCCTAAATGCTCTGAATTATGCCCCAAAATGCTCTCCTGACCCTAAGCCAAACCCAAAACCTCGACTCTACCAACACAAACCCTAACCCTAATCCTAACCCAACTCCTCCCCTACCGCTAAATGCACTCAAACCCTAACCCTAACCCCAACCCTAACACTAATAATGCACTTGATTCTAACCCTAATCCTTACCCTAACTCTAACCCGAACACTGACCCTCGATTCTATGAAAGCTAACCCTATACCTAACTCTAACCCTAACACTATCCTTCAATGCACTCGATTCTAACCCTCACCCTAAACATAACCTTAACCCTAACCCTAATCCTAACCCTAAATGCACTGGATTCCAACCTTAACTCTAATCCTAATGTGCTTGATTCTAACACTAACTCTAAATCGTCAATCTCAACACTAAGCCTAACACTAAATGCACTCGAGTCTAACCCAAAAGGCAATCCTGACCCTAAGCCTAACCGTAAACCTCGATTTTACCAACAAAAACCCTAACCCTAATCCAAACCCTACTCCTATCCCTACCTCTATATGAACTCTAATCCTGACCCAAACCCAACCCCTAACACTAAAAATGCGCTTGATTCTAACACTAACCTTAACCCTAACAATAACCCTAACCCTCAATTCAACGAAACCTAACCCTAAACCTAACTCTAACCCTAAAACTATTCTTAAATGCTCTCGATTCTTATCCTGACCCTAACCCTAAATGCACTGAATTCTAACCATAACTCTAACCCTAAATGTGCTCGACTCAAACCCTAACACTACATCGTCAATTTGAACACTAACCCAAAGCCTCAATACACTCGATTCAGATCCAAAATGCAATCCTGACCCTAAGCCTAAACCTAATCCTCGATTCTACCAACACAAACCTTAATCCTAATCCTAACCGTACCCCTACCACGAGCCCTAAAAGCACTTTAACCCTCACCCTCTCCCTAACGCTAACACTAAAACTGTGCTTGATTCTAACCCTAACCCTCACCCTAAGCGGAACCCTAAGCCTAACCTTCGATTCTATGAAAGCTAACCCTAAACCTAACTCTAACCCTAGCACTATCCTTAAATGCTCTCGATTTTAACCCTGACCCTAAACCTAACCCTAACCCTAACCCTAAGCCTAACCCTAACGTTAAATGCACTGAATTCTAATCATAACTCTTTCCCTAAATGTGCTTGATTCTAACGCTAAAACTAAATCATCAATTTCTACACTAACCCTAAGCCTAAATGCTCTGAATTATGCCCCAAAATGCTCTCCTGACCCTAAGCCTAACCCAAAACCTCGATTCTACCAACACAAACCCTAACCCTAATCCTAACCCAACTCCTCCCCTACCCCTAAATGCACTCAAACCCTAACCCTAACCCCAACCCTAACACTAAAAATGCACTTGATTCTAACCCTAATCCTTACCCTAACTCTAACCCGAACACTGACCCTCGATTCTATGAAAGCTAACCCTATACCTAACTCTAACCCTAACACTATCCTTCAATGCACTCGATTCTAACCCTCACCCTAAACATAACCCTAACCCTAACCCTAATCCTAACTCTAAATGCACTGGATTCCAACCTTAACTCTAATCCTAATGTGCTTGATTCTAACACTAACTCTAAATCGTCAATCTCAACACTAAGCCTAACACTAAATGCACTCGACTCTAACCCAAAAGGCAATCCTGACCATAAGCCTAATCGTAAACCTCGATTTTACCAACACAAACCCTAACCCTAATCCTAACCCTACTCCTATCCCTACCTCTATATACACTCTAACCCTAACCTTAACCCAACTCCTAACACTAAAAATGCACTGGATTCTAACCCTAACCTTAAGCCTAACCCTAACCCTAACCCTCAATTCAACGAAACCTAACCCTAAACCTAACTCTAACCCTAAAACTATCCTTAAATGCTCTCGATTCTAATCCTGACCCTAATAAGCCTAACCCTAACCCTAAGCCTAAATGCAGTGGATTCTAACCATAACTCTAACCCTCATGTGCTTGATTCTAAGCCTAACACTAAATCGTCAATCTCAACACTAACCCTAACCCTAAATGCACTCGATTCTAACCCAAAAGGCAATCCTGTCCCTAAGCCTAACCCTAAACTTCGATTCTAAAAACACAAACCCTAACCCTAATCCTAACCCTAAATGCACTGTATTCTAACCATAACTATAACCCTAATGTGCTCGATTGCAACCCTAAGACTAAATCCTCAATTTCAACACTATCCCTAAGCCTAAATGCACTGGATTCTAACCCAAAAGCCATTCCTGACCCTAAGCTTAACCCTAAACCTCGATTTTACCAACACAAACCTTAACTCTAATCCTAACTCTACTCATACCCCTACCCTTAATGCACTCTAAACCATACCCTGACGAAAACCACAACACTAAAAATGCGCCTGATTCTAACCCTAACCCTAATCCTAAACCAAACCTTAAGCCCAACCCTCGATTATTCGAAAGCGGACGCTAAACCTTACTCTAACCTTAGCACTATCCTTAAATGCTCTCGATTTTAACCCTGACCCTAACCCTAAATGCACTGAATTCTAACCATAACTCTAACCCTAAATGTGCTCGATTCAAACCCTAACACCAAATCGTCAATTTGAACACTAAACCAAAGCCTCAATACACTCGATTCAGATCCAAAATGCAATCCTGACCCTACGCCTAAACCTAATCCTCGATTCTACCAACACAAACCTTAATCCTAATCCTAACCCTACCCCTACCACTAGCCCTAAAAGCACTTTAACCCTAACCCTCTCCCTAACGCTAACAGTAAAACTGTGCTTGATTCTAACCCTAACCCTCACCCTAATCCGAACCCTAAGACTAACCCTCGATTTTACGAAAGCTAACCGTAAACCTAACTCTAACCCTAGCACTATCCTTAAATGCTCTCGATTCTAACCCTGATCCTAAACCTAACCCTACCCCTAATCCTAAACCTAACCCTAAATGCACTGAATTCTAAGCAAACCTCGATCCCTAAATGTGCTTGATTCTAACGCTAAAACTAAATCATCAATTTCTACACTAACCCTAAGCCTAAATGCTCTGAATTATGACCCAAAATGCTCTCTTGACCCTAAGCCTAACCCAAAACCTCGATTCTACCAACACAAACCCTAACCCTAATCCTAACCCTACTCCTATCCCTACCTCTATATACACTCTAACCCTAACCTTAAGCCAACTCCTAACACTAAAAATGCGCTGGATTCTAACCCTAACCTTAACCCTAAACCTAACCCTAACCCTCAATTCAACGAAACCTAACCCTAAACCTAACTCTAACTCTAAAACTATCCTTAAATGCTCTCGATTCTAATCCTGACCCTAATAACCCTAACCCTAACCCTAAGCCTAAATGCAGTGGATTCTAACCATAACTCTAACCCTCATGTGCTTGATTCTAAGCCTAACACTAAATCGTCAATCTCAACACTAACCCTAACCCTAAATGCACTCGATTCTAACCCAAAAGGCAATCTTGTCCCTAAGCCTAACCCTAAACTTCGATTCTAAAAACACAAACCCTAACCTTAATCCTAACCCTAAATGCACTGTATACTAACCATAACTATAACCCTAATGTGCTCGATTCTAACCCTAACACTAAATCGTCAATTTCAACACTATCCCTAAGCCTAAATGCACTGGATTCTAACCCAAAAGCCATTCCTGACCCTAAGCCTAAGCCTGAACCTCAATTCTACCAACAAAAACCCTAACCCTAATCCTAACCCTACTCCTACTCCTACACCTGAATGCCCTCTAACCTTAACCCTAACCCTAACCTTAACACTAAAAATGCCCTTGCTTCTAACCCTAACCCTAAACCCAACCCTAACCCTAACCCTAACCCTAATCCTAACCCTAACCCTAACCGTCGATTCTAAGAAAGCTAACCCTAACCTAACTCTAACCCTAACACTATGCTTAAATGGACTCGATTCAAACCCTAACCCTAAACATAACCGTTATCCTAACCCTATCCCTAACCCTAAATGCACTGGTTTCTAACCATAACTCTAACCCTAATGTGCTCGATTCTAACCCTAATACTAAATCGTCAATCTCAACACTAACTCTAACCCTAAATGCACTCGATTACAATCCAAAAGGCAATCCTGACCATCAGCCTAACCTTAAACCTCGATTCTAACAACACAAACCTTAACACTAATCCTAACCCTACTCCTACCCCTACCCCTAAATGCACTCTAAGCCATACCCTAACCCCAACCATAACACTAAAATTGCGCCTGATTCTAACCCTAACCCTAACGCTAACCTTAACCCGAAGCCTAACCCTCGATTATACGAAAGCTAACCCTAAACCTAACTTTAACCCTAACACTATCCTTAAATGCACTCGATTCTAACCCTCACCCTAAACATAACCGTACCCCTAAGCCTAAGCCTAACCCTAAATGCACTGGATTCTAACCATAACTCTAACTGTAATGTTCTTGATTCTAAGCCTAACACTAATTCGTCAATCTCGACAGTAACCTTAAGCCTAAATGCACTCGATTCTAACCCAAAAGGCAATCCTGACCCTGAGCCTAACCCTAAACCTCGATTCTACCAACACTAACCCTAACCTTAATTCTAACCGTGCCCCAACCCCGACCGCTAAATGCACTCTAACCATTCCCCTAACGCTAACACTAACCGTAACCCTAACGAATTCTAACCATAACTCTATCCCTAAATGTGCTTGATTCTAACGCTAAAACTAAATCATGAATTTCAACACTAACCCTAAGCCTAAATGCTCTGAATTATGACCCAAAATGCTCTCCTGACGCTAAGACTACCCCAAAACCTCGATTCTACCAACACAAACCCTAACCCTAATCCCAACCCAACTGATCCCCTACCGCTAAATGCACTCAAACCCTAACCCTAACCCCAACGCTAACATTAAAAATGCGCTTGATTCTAACCCTAATCCTAACTCTAACCTTAACCCGAAGCCTAACCCTCGATTCTACGAAAGCTAACCCTAAACCTAACTCTAACCCTAACACTATCCTTAAATGCACTAGATTCTAACCCTCACCCTAAACATAACCCTAACCCTAACCCTAATCTTAACCCTAAATGCACTGGATTCTAACCATAACTCTAATCCTAATGTGCTTGATTCTAACATTAACTCTAAATCGTCAATCCCAACACTAACCCTAACCCTAAATGACTGGATTCTAACCATAACTCTAACCCTAATGTGCTCGATTCTAACCCTAATACTGAATCGTCAATCTCAACACTAACTCTAACCCTAAATGCACTCGATTACAACAAAAAAGGCAATCCTGACCATTAGCCTAAACTTAAACCTCTATTCTACCAACACAAACCTTAACCCCAATCCTAACCCTACTCCTACCCCTACCCCTAAATGCACTCTAAGCCATACCCTAACCCCAACCATAACACTAAAATTGCGCCTGATTCTAACCCTAACCCTAACGCTAACCTTAACCCGAAGCCTAACCCTCGATTCTACGAAAGCTAACCGTAAACCTAACTCTAACCCTAACACTATCCTTAAATGCACTCGATTCTAACCCTCACCCTAAACATAACCGTTATCCTAACCCTATCCCTAACCCTAAATGCACTGGATTCTAAGCATAACTCTAACCCTAATGTGCTCGATTCTAACCCTAATACTAAATCGTCAATCTCAACATTAACTCTAACCCTAAATGCCCTCGATTCTAATCCAAAAGGCAATCCTGACCGTAATCCTAACACTAACCCTCGATTCTACGAAAGCTAACCCTATACCTAACTCTAACCCTAACACTATCCTTAAATGCACTCGATTCTAACCCTCACCCTAAACATAACCCTAACCCTAACCTTGATCCTAACCCTAAATGCAGTGGATACTAACCATAAGTCTAACCCTAATGTGCTGGATTATAACCCTAACACTAAATCATCAATCTCAACATTAAGCCTAACCCTAAATGCACTCAACTCTAACCCAAAAGGCAATCCAGACCCTAAGCTTAACCCTAAACGTCGATTCTACCAACACAAACCCTAACCCTAATCTTAACCCTAGTCCTATCACTACCTCTATATGCACTCTAACCCTAACCCTAACCCAACCGCTAACACGAAAAATGCCCTTGATTCTAACCCTAACCCTAACCCTAACCCTAACCCTAAGCCTCAATTCTATGACACCTAACCCTAAACCTAACTCTTACCCTAACACTATCCTTAAATGTTCTCGATTCTAATCCTGACCCTAATAACCCTAACCCTAACCCTAAGCCTAAATGCAGTGGATTTTAACTATTACTCTAACCCTAATGTGCTCGATTCTAAGCCTAACACTAAATCGTCAATCTCAACACGAACTCTAACCCTAAATGCACTCGATTGTAACCCAAAAGGAAATCCTGACTCTAAGCCAAAGCCTAAACGTCGATTCTACCAACACAAACCCTAACCCTAATCCTAACCCTACCCCTACCGCTACCCCTAAATGCACTCTAACCATACCCCTACCACTAACACTAACCCTAACCCTAACGAATTCTAACCAAAACTCTAACCCTAAATGTGCTTGATTCTAACCCTAACACTAAATCGTCAATTACAACACTATCCCTAAGCCTAAATGCACTGGATTCTAACCTAAAAGCTGTTCCTGACCCTGAGCCTAACCCTAAACCTCGATTCTACCAACACTAACCCTAACCTTAATTCTAACCGTTCCCCAACCCCTACCGCTAAATGCACTCTAACCATACCCCTAACCCTAACACTAACCGTAACCCTAACGAATTCTAACCATAACTCTATACCTAAATGTGCTTGAATCTAACGCTAAAACTAAATCATCAATTTCAACACTAACCCTAAGCCTTAATGCTCTGAATTATGACCCAAAATGCTCTCCTGACCCTAAGACTAACCCAAAACCTCGATTCTACCAACACAAACCCTAACCCTAATCCCAACCCAACTGATCCTCTACCGATAAATGCACTGAAACCCTAACCCTAACCCCAACACTAACACTAAAAATGCGCTTGATTCTAACCCTATTCCTAACCCTAACCTTAACCCGAAGCCTAACCCTTGATTCTACGAAAGCAAGCCCTATACCTAACTCTAACCCTAACACTATCCTTAAATGCACTCCATTCTAAATCTCACCCTAAACATAACCCTAACCCTAACCCTAATCCTAACGCTAAATGCACTGAATTCTAACCAAAACTCTAATCCTAATGTGCTTGATTCTAACACTAACTCTAAATCGTCAATCCCAACACTAACCCTAACCCTAAATGCACTGAATTCTAACCATAACTCTAACCCTAATGTGCTCGATTCTAACCCTAATACTAAATCGTCAATCTCAACACTAACTCTAACCCTAAATGCACTCGATTACAACCCAAAAGTCAATCCTGACCATTAGCCTAACCTTAAACCTCGATTCTAACAACACAAACCTTAACCCTAATCCTAACCCTACTCCTCCCCCTACCCCTAAATGCACTCTAAGCCATACCCTAACCCCAACCATAACACTAAAATTGCGCCTGATTCTAACCCTAACCCTAACTCTAACCTTAACCCGAAACCTAACCCTCGATTCTACGAAAGCTAACGCTAAACCTAACTCTAACCCTAACACTATCCTTAAATGCACTCGATTCTAACCCTCACCCTAAACATAACCGTTATCCTAACCTTATCCCTAACCCTAAATGCACTGGATTCTAACCATAACTCTAACCCTAATGTGCTCGATTATAACCCTAACACTACATTATCAATCTCAACATTAAGCCTAACCCTAAATGCACTCAACTCTAACCCAAAAGGCAATCCTGACCCTAAGCCTAACCCTAAACCTCGATTCTACCACCACAAACCGTAACCCTAATCCTAACCCTACTCCTACCCCTACCCCTAAATGCACTCTAATCGTAAGCCTACCCCAACCCTAATACTAAAAATGCGCTTGATTCTAAACCGAACCCGAAGCCTAACCCTAACCCTAACCCTCGATTCCACGAAAGCTAACCTTAAACCTAACTCTAACACTAAAACGATCCTTAAATACTCTCGATTCAAACCCTGACCCTAATAACCCTAACCCTAATCCTAACCCTAAATGCATTAGATTCTAACCATAACTCTAACGCTAATGTGCTCGTTTCTAACCTTAACACTAAATCGTCAATCTCAACACTAACTGTAACCCTAAATGCACTCGATTCTAACCCAAAAGGCAATCCTGACCCTAAGCCTAAGCCTGAACCTCAATTCTACCAACAAAAACCCTAACCCTAATCCTAACCCTACTCCTACTCCTACACCTGAATGCCCTCTAACCTTAACCCTAACCCTAACCTTAACACTAAAAATGCCCTTGCTTCTAACCCTAACCCTAAACCCAACCCTAACCCTAACCCTAACCCAAATCCTAACCCTAACCCTAACCGTCGATTCTAAGAAAGCTAACCCTAACCTAACTCTAACCCTAACACTATGCTTAAATGGACTCGATTCAAACCCTCACCCTAAACATAACCGTTATCCTAACCCTATCCCTAACCCTAAATGCACTGGTTTCTAACCATAACTCTAACCCTAATGTGCTCGATTCTAACCCTAATACTAAATCGTCAATCTCAACACTAACTCTAACCCTAAATGCACTCGATTACAATCCAAAAGGCAATCCTGACCATCAGCCTAACCTTAAACCTCGATTCTAACAACACAAACCTTAACACTAATCCTAACCCTACTCCTACCCCTACCCCTAAATGCACTCTAAGCCATACCCTAACCCCAACCATAACACTAAA
This sequence comes from Notamacropus eugenii, assembly GCF_028372415.1. Classification (NCBI taxonomy): domain Eukaryota; kingdom Metazoa; phylum Chordata; class Mammalia; order Diprotodontia; family Macropodidae; genus Notamacropus; species Notamacropus eugenii. The sequence continues at coordinate 40,541 of NW_027325223.1, read as the reverse complement.
ATTGCGCCTGATTCTAACCCTAACCCTAACGCTAACCTTAACCCGAAGCCTAACCCTCGATTATACGAAAGCTAACCCTAAACCTAACTTTAACCCTAACACTATCCTTAAATGCACTCGATTCTAACCCTCACCCTAAACATAACCGTACCCCTAAGCCTAAGCCTAACCCTAAATGCACTGGATTCTAACCATAACTCTAACTGTAATGTTCTTGATTCTAAGCCTAACACTAATTCGTTAGTCTCGACAGTAACCTTAAGCCTAAATGCACTCGATTCTAACCCAAAAGGCAATCCTGACCCTGAGCCTAACCCTAAACCTCGATTCTACCAACACTAACCCTAACCTTAATTCTAACCGTGCCCCAACCCCGACCGCTAAATGCACTCTAACCATACCCCTAACCCTAACACTAACCGTAACCCTAACGAATTCTAACCATAACTCTATACCTAAATGTGCTTGAATCTAACGCTAAAACTGAATCATCAATTTCAACACTAACCCTAAGCCTTAATGCTCTGAATTATGACCCAAAATGCTCTCCTGACCCTAAGACTAACCCAAAACCTCGATTCTACCAACACAAACCCTAACCCTAATCCCAACCCAACTGATCCTCTACCGATAAATGCACTGAAACCCTAACCCTAACCCCAACACTAACACTAAAAATGCGCTTGATTCTAACCCTATTCCTAACCCTAACCTTAACCCGAAGCCTAACCCTTGATTCTACGAAAGCAAGCCCTATACCTAACTCTAACCCTAACACTATCCTTAAATGCACTCCATTCTAAATCTCACCTTAAACATAACCCTAACCCTAACCCTAATCCTAACGCTAAATGCACTGAATTCTAACCAAAACTCTAATCCTAATGTGCTTGATTCTAACACTAACTCTAAATCGTCAATCCCAACACTAACCCTAACCCTAAATGCACTGAATTCTAACCATAACTCTAACCCTAATGTGCTCGATTCTAACCCTAATACTAAATCGTCAATCTCAACACTAACTCTAACCCTAAATGCACTCGATTACAACCCAAAAGTCAATCCTGACCATTAGCCTAACCTTAAACCTCGATTCTAACAACACAAACCTTAACCCTAATCCTAACCCTACTCCTCCCCCTACCCCTAAATGCACTCTAAGCCATACCCTAACCCCAACCATAACACTAAAATTGCGCCTGATTCTAACCCTAACCCTAACTCTAACCTTAACCCGAAACCTAACCCTCGATTCTACGAAAGCTAACGCTAAACCTAACTCTAACCCTAACACTATCCTTAAATGCACTCGATTCTAACCCTCACCCTAAACATAACCGTTATCCTAACCTTATCCCTAACCCTAAATGCACTGGATTCTAACCATAACTCTAACCCTAATGTGCTCGATTATAACCCTAACACTACATTATCAATCTCAACATTAAGCCTAACCCTAAATGCACTCAACTCTAACCCAAAAGGCAATCCTGACCCTAAGCCTAACCCTAAACCTCGATTCTACCACCACAAACCGTAACCCTAATCCTAACCCTACTCCTACCCCTACCCCTAAATGCACTCTAATCGTAAGCCTACCCCAACCCTAATACTAAAAATGCGCTTGATTCTAAACCGAACCCGAAGCCTAACCCTAACCCTAACCCTCGATTCTACGAAAGCTAACCTTAAACCTAACTCTAACACTAAAACGATCCTTAAATACTCTCGATTCAAACCCTGACCCTAATAACCCTAACCCTAATCCTAACCCTAAATGCATTAGATTCTAACCATAACTCTAACGCTAATGTGCTCGTTTCTAACCTTAACACTAAATCGTCAATCTCAACACTAACTGTAACCCTAAATGCACTCGATTCTAACCCAAAAGGCAATCCTGACCCTAAGCCTAAGCCTGAACCTCAATTCTACCAACAAAAACCCTAACCCTAATCCTAACCCTACTCCTACTCCTACACCTGAATGCCCTCTAACCTTAACCCTAACCCTAACCTTAACACTAAAAATGCCCTTGCTTCTAACCCTAACCCTAAACCCAACCCTAACCCTAACCCTAACCCAAATCCTAACCCTAACCCTAACCGTCGATTCTAAGAAAGCTAACCCTAACCTAACTCTAACCCTAACACTATGCTTAAATGGACTCGATTCAAACCCTCACCCTAAACATAACCGTTATCCCTAACCCTAAATGCACTGGTTTCTAACCATAACTCTAACCCTAATGTGCTCATTCTAACCCTAATACTAAATCGTCAATCTCAACACTAACTCTAACCCTAAATGCACTCGATTACAATCCAAAAGGCAATCCTGACCAGCAGCCTAACCTTAAACCTCGATTCTAACAACACAAACCTTAACACTAATCCTAACCCTACTCCTACCCCTACCCCTAAATGCACTCTAAGCCATACCCTAACCCCAACCATAACACTAAAATTGCGCCTGATTCTAACCCTAACCCTAACGCTAACCTTAACCCGAAGCCTAACCCTCGATTATACGAAAGCTAACCCTAAACCTAACTTTAACCCTAACACTATCCTTAAATGCACTCGATTCTAACCCTCACCCTAAACATAACCGTACCCCTAAGCCTAAGCCTAACCCTAAATGCACTGGATTCTAACCATAACTCTAACTGTAATGTTCTTGATTCTAAGCCTAACACTAATTCGTCAGTCTCGACAGTAACCTTAAGCCTAAATGCACTCGATTCTAACCCAAAAGGCAATCCTGACCCTGAGCCTAACCCTAAACCTCGATTCTACCAACACTAACCCTAACCTTAATTCTAACCGTGCCCCAACCCCGACCGCTAAATGCACTCTAACCATACCCCTAACCCTAACACTAACCGTAACCCTAACGAATTCTAACCATAACTCTATACCTAAATGTGCTTGAATCTAACGCTAAAACTGAATCATCAATTTCAACACTAACCCTAAGCCTTAATGCTCTGAATTATGATCCAAAATGCTCTTCTGACCCTAAGACTAACCCAAAACCTCGATTCTACCAACACAAACCCTAACCCTAATCCCAACCCAACTGATCCCCTACCGCTAAATGCACTCAAACCCTAACCCTAACCCCAACGCTAACACTACAAATGCGCTTGATTCTAACCCTAATCCTAACCCTAACCTTAACCCGAAGCCTAACCCTCGATTCTACGAAAGCTAACCCTAAACCTAACTCTAACCCTAACAATATCCTTAAATACACTCGATTCTAACCCTCACCCTAAACATAACCCTAACCCTAACCCTAATCCAACCCTAAATGCACTGGATTCTAACCATAACTCTAATCCTAATGTGCTTTATTCTAACACTAACTCTAAATCATCAATCTCAACATTAAGCCTAACCCTAAATGCACTCGACTCTAACCCAAAATGCAATCCTGACCCTAAGCCTAACCCTAAACCTCGATTCTACCAACACAAACCCTAACCCTAATCCTAACCCTACTCCTATCACTACCTCTATATGCACTCTAACACTAACCCTAACCCAACCCCTAACACTAAAAATGCCCTTGATTCTAACCCGAACCCTAACCCTAACCCTAACCCTCAATTCTACGAAACCTAATCCTAAACCTAACTCTAACCCTAACACTATCCTTAAATGTTCTCGATTCTAATCCTGACCCTAATAACCTTAACCCTAACCCTAAGCCCAAACGCAGTGGATTCTAACCATAACTCTAACCCTAATGTGCTCGATTCTAAGCCTAACACTAAATCGTCAATCTCAACACTGACTCTAACCCTAAATGCACTGATTCTAACCCAAAAGGCAATCCTGATCCTAAGCCAAAGCCTAAACGTCGATTCTATCAACACAAACCCTAACCCTTATCCTAACCCTACCCCTACCGCTACCCCTAAATTCACTCTAACCATACCCCTACCCCTAACACTAACCCTAACCCTAACGAATTCTAACCAAAACTCTAATCCTAAATGTACTCGATTCTAACCCTAACACTAAATCGTCAATTACAACACTATCCCTAAGCCTAAATGCACTGGATTCTAACCCAAAAGGCAGTCCTGACCCTGAACCTAACCCTAAACCTCGATTCTACCAGCACTAACCCTAACCTTAATTCTAACCATGCCTCAACCCCTACCACTAAATGCACTCCAACCATACCCCTAACCGTAACACTAACCGTAACCCTAACGAATTCTAACCATAACTCTATCCCTAAATGTGCTTCATTCTAACGCTAAAACTAAATCATCAATTTCAACACTAACCCTAAGCCTAAATGCTCTGAATTATGACCCAAAATGCTCTCCTGACCCTAAGACTAACCCAAAACCTCGATTCTACCAACACAAACCCTAACCCTAATCCCAACCCAACTGATCCCCTACCGCTAAATGCACTCAAACCCTAACCCTAACCCCAACGCTAACACTAAAAATGCGCTTGATTCTTTTTTTTTTTATTTAGCTTTTAACATTCATTTTCAGAAAATTTTGGGTTACAAATTTTTCCCCTTTTCTCCCCTCCCCCCCAAATGCCAAGCATTCTAATTGTCCCTATGACCAATCTGCTCTCTCTTCTATCATCCCTCTCTGCCCTTGTCTCTGTCTTCTCTTTTGTCCTTTAGGGCCAGATAGCTTTCTATACCCCTTTACCTGTATTTCTTATTTCCTAATGGTAAGAACATTACAGCTGATCCTAACACTTTGAGTTCCAACTTCTTTAGCTCCCTCCCTCTCCACCCCTTCCCTTTGGAAGGCAAGCAATTCAATATAGGCCAAATCTGTGTAGTTTTGCAAATGACTTCCATAATAGTTGTGTTGTATAGGACTAACTATATTTCCCTCCATCCTGTCCTGTCCCCCATTACTTCTATTCTCTTTTAATCCTATCCCTCCCCATGAGTGTTGACCTCAAATTGTACTCTCCTCCCCATGCCCTCCCTTCTATCATCCACCCCCACTCTGCTTATCCCCTTATCCTCCACTTTCCTGTATTGTAAGATAGGTTTTCATACCAAAATGAGTAGGCATTTTATTCTTTCCTTTAGTGGAATGTGATGAGAGTAGACTTCATGTTTTTCTCTCACCTCCCCTCTTTATCCCTCCACTAATGAGTCTTTTGCTTGCCTCTTTTATGAGAGATAATTTGCCCCATTCAATTCTCCCTTTCTCCTCCCAATATCTTTCTCTCTCACTGCTTGATTTCATTTTTTTTTTAAGATATGATCCCATCCTCTTCAATTCACTCTGTGCACTCTGTCTCTATGTGTGTGGGCGTGTGTGCATGTGTGTGTGTGTAATCCCACCCAGTACCCAGATACTGAAATGTTTCAAGAGTTACAAATATTGTCTTTCCATGTAGGAATGTAAACAGTTCAACTTTAGTAAGTCCCTTATGACTTCTCTTTGCTGTTCACCTTTTCATGGTTCTCTTCATTCTTGTGTTTGGAAGTCAAATTTTCTTTTCAGCTCTGGTCTTTTCATCAAGAATGCTTGAAAATCCTCTATTTCATTGAAAGACCAATTTTTCCCCTGAAGTATTATAGTCAGTTTTGCTGGGTAGGTGATTCTTGGTTTTAGTCCTAGTTCCTTTGACTTCTGGAATATCCTATTCCATGCCCTTCGATCCCTTAATGTAGAAGCTGCTAGATCTTGTGTTATCCTGATTGTATTTCCACAATACTTGAATTGTTTCTTTCTAGCTGCTTGCAATATTTTCTCTTTCACCTGGGAGTTCTGGAATTTGGCCACAATGTTCCTAGGAGTTTCTCTTTTTGGATCTCTTTCAGGCGGTGTTCTGTGCATTCCTTGAATATTTATTTTGCCCTCTGGTTCTAGAATCTCAGGGCAGTTTTCATTGATAATTTCATGAAAGATGATGTCTAGGCTCTTTTTCTGATCATGGCTTTCAGGTAGGCCCATAATTTTTAAATTGTCTCTCCTGGCTCTATTTTCCAGGTCAGTTGTTTTTCCAATGAGATATTTCACATTATCTTCCATTTTTTCATTCTTTTGGTTTTATTTTGTGATTTCTTGGTTTCTCATAAAGTCATTAGCCTTCATCTGTTCCATTCTAATTTTGAAAGAACTATTTTCTTCAGTGAGCTTTTGAATCTCCTTTTCCATTTGGCTAATTCTGCTTTTGAAAGCATTCTTCTCCTCATTGGCTTTTTGAACCTCTTTTGCCAATTGAGTTAGGCTAGTTTTCAAGGTGTTATTTTCTTCAACATTTTTTTGGGTCTCCTTTAGCAGGGAGCTGATTTGCTGTTCATGCTTTGACTTCATGTCTCTCATTTCTCTTCCCAGCTTTTCCTCCACCTCTCTAACTTGATTTTCAAAATTCTTTTTGAGCTCTTCCATGGCCTGTGCCCATTGAGTGGGCTGGGACACAGAAGCCTTGATTTCTGTGTCTTTGCCTGATGGTAAGCATTGTTCTTCCTCATCAGAAAGGAAGGGAGGAAATGCCTGTTCACCAAGGGAGTAACCTTCTATAGTCTTATTTCTTTTCCCTTTTCTGGGCATTTTCCCAGCAAGTGACTTGACCTCTGAATATTTTCCTCACACCCACCTCACCTCCTGATCCTCCCAGCCAGTGTTTGGGGTCTGAGATTCAAATGCTGCTTCCAGCCTCAGGGCTTTGGGCGGGGGCAGGGCTGCTATTCAGTGTGAGATTAAATTCAGATGCTCAGGTGAGGGCAGGGCTGCCTCTTAGGCTCAGTTCCCTCAGGGAGTTTATGCACAGACCTTCAGCAATGGATCCAGGTTCCTGCCTGCTTGGAGAGCCCTGGTCTGCCGCTGCCCCTCAGCTTCTGTCTCCCGAGGGGGCCCGAGCCATGGGGGCACCCCACTCCCCCCTCGACCGCCAAAGGGACTCTCTCACCGACCCCCGTCACCTGTGGGTGGAGGTACTTGTGCGGCCGCTGGAGATCCCGTTCCTGAAGCCCGCTCGGATTTGTTCCTCTCGGTGCCGCGGCCACGGCAGGGCTGTACTCAGCTCCCAGTCCCGGTGCCCAGTCCGCAGCACGAAGGACCTTTTACGAGAGGTTTGCAGGTCTCTCCGGAACAGAAATCTCCCTCGCTCCAATGTTCTGTGGCCTCTGGGTGCAGAATTCGCCGTGAGTTACTTCTTTGTAGTTGTTCTATGGGTTGTGGGTTCGGAGCTATGTGTATGTGCGTCTTTCTACTACGCCATCTTGGCTCCGCCCCTCGCTTGATTCTAACCCAAATCCTAACCCTAACTTTAACCCGAAGCCTAACCCTCGATTCTACGAAAGCTAACCCTAAACCTAACTCTAACCCTAACACTATCCTTAAATGCACTCGAATCTAACCCTCACCCTAAACATAACCCTAACCCTAACCCTAATCCTAACCCTAAATGCACTGGATTCTAACCATAACTCTAATCCTAATGTGCTTGATTCTAACACTAACTCTAAATCGTCAACCCCAATACTAACCCTAACCCTAAATGCACTGGATTCTAACCATAACTCTAACCCTAATGTGCTCGATTCTAACCCTAATACTAAATCGTCAATCTCAACACTAACTCTAACCATAAATGCACTCGATTACAACCCAAAAGGCAACCCTGACCATTAGCCTAACCTTAAACCTCGATTCTAACAACACAAACCTTAACCCTAATCCTAGCCCTACTCCTACCCCTACCCCTAAATGCACTCTAATCGTAAGCCTACCCCAACCCTAATACTAAAAATGCGCTTGATTCTAAACCGAACCCGAACCCTAACCCTATCCCTAACCCTCGATTCTACGAAAGCTAAACTTAAACCTAACTCTAACACTAACACGATCCTTAAATACTCTCGATTCAAACCCTAACCCTAATAACCCTAACCCTAATCCTGACCCTAAAAGCATTAGATTCTAACCATAACTCTAATGCTAATGTGCTCGTTTCTAACCTTAACACTAAATCGTCAATCTCAACACTAACTGTAACCCTAAATGCACTCGATTTTAACCCAAAAGGCAAGCCTGACCCTAAGCCTAAGCCTGAACCTCAATTCTACCAACAAAAACCCTAACCCTAATCCTAAACCGACTCCTACTCCTACACCTGAATGCCCTCTAACCCTAACCCTAACCCTAACCTTAACACTAAAAATGGCCTTGGTTCTAACCCTAATCCTAAACCCAACCCTAACCCTAACCCTAAATCTAATCCTAACCATAACCCTAACCGTCAATTCTAAGAAAGCTAACCGTAACCTAACTCTAACCCTAACACTATCCTTAAATGGACTCTATTCTAACCCTGACCCTAACCATAACCGTTATCCTAACCCTATCCCTAACCCTAAATGCACTGGATTCTAAGCATAACTCTAACCCTAATGTGCTCGATTCTAACCCTAATACTAAATCGTCAATCTCAACACTAACTCTAACCATAAATGCACTCGATTACAACCCAAAAGGCAATCCTGACCATTAGCCTAACCTTAAACCTCGATTCTAACAACACAAACCTTAACCCTAATCCTAGCCCTACTCCTACCCCTACCCCTAAATGCACTCTAAGCCATACACTAACCCGAGCCATAACACTAAAATTGCGCCTGATTCTAACCCTAACCCTAACGCTAACCTTAATCCGAAGCCTAACCATCGATTCTACGAAAGCTAACCCTAAACTTAACTCAAACCCTAACTCTATCTTTAAATGCACTCGATTCGAACCCTCACCCTAAACATAACCGTTACCCTAACCCTATCCCTAACCCTAAATGCACTGGATTCTAAGCATAACTCTAACCCTAATGTGCTCGATTCTAACCCTAATACTAAATCGTCAATCTCAACACTAACTCTAACCCTAAATGCACTCGATTCTAACCCAAAAGGCAATCCTCACCCTAACCCTAACACTAACCCTCGATTGTACGAAAGCTAACCCTATACCTAACTCTAACCCTAACACTATCCTTAAATGCACTCGATTCTAACCCTCACCCTAAATATAACCCTAACCCTAACCCTAATCCAAATACTAAATGCACTGGATTCCCACCATAACTCTAATCCTAGTGTGCTTTATTCTAACACTAACTCTGAATCGTCAATCTCAACACTAACCCTAACCCTAAATGCACTCGATTCTAACCCAAAAGGCAATCCTGACCCTAAGCCTAACCCTAAACTTCGATTCTACCAACACAAACTCTAACCCTAATACTAACCCTACCCTTACCCCTACCCCTAAATGCACTCTAACCCTACACTTACCCGTAACACTAACCCTAAACCTAACGAATTCTAACCAAAACTCTAACCCTAAATTGCTCGATTCTAACCCTAACACTAAATCGTCAATCTCAACACTAAGCCTAACCCTAAATGCCCTCGATTCTAACCCAAAGTGCTCTCCTGACCCTAAGACTAACCCCAAACCTCGATTCTACCAACACAAACATTAACCCTAATCCCAACCCAATTGATCCCCTACCGCTAAATCCACTGAAACCCTAACCCTAACCCCAATCGTAACACTAAAAATGCGCTTGATTCAAACCCTAATCCTAACCCTAACCTTAACCCGAAGCCTAACCCTCGATTCTACGAAAGCTAACCCTAAACCTAACTCTAACCCTAACTCTATCCTTAAATGCACTCGATTCGAACCCTCACCCTAAACATAACCGTTATCCTAACCCTATCCCTAACCCTAAATGCACTGGATTCTAAGCATAACTCTAACTCTAATGTGCTCGATTATAACCTTAACACTAAATCATTAATCTCAACATTAAGCCTAACCGTAAATGCACTCAACTCTAACCCAAAAGGCAATCCTGACCCTAAGCCCAACCCTAAACCTCGATTCTACCAACACAAGCCCTAACCCTAATCCTAACCCTGCTCCTATCACTACCTCTATATGCACTCTAACCCCAACCCTAACCCAACCCCTAACACTAAAAATGCCCCTGATTCTAACCCTAACCCTAACCCTAACCCTAACCCTAACCCTCAATTCTACGAAACCTAACCCTAAACCTAACTCTAACCTTAACACTATCCTTAAATGTTCTCGATTCTAATCCTGACCCTAATAACCCTAACCTTAACCCTAAGCCTAAATGCAGTGGATTCTAACCATAACTCTAACCCTAATGTGCTCGATTCTAAGCCTAACATTAACTCGTCAATCTCAACACTAACTCTAACCCTAAATGCACTCGATTCTAACCCAAAAGGCAATCCTGACCCTAAGCCAACGCCCAAACGTCGATTCTACCAACACAAACCCTAACCCTAATCCTAACCCTACTCCTACCGCTACCCCTAAATGCACTCTAACCATACCCCTACCCCTAACACTAACCCTAACCCTAATGAATTCTAACCAAAACTCTAACCCTAAATGTGCTAGATTCTAACCCTAACACTAAATCGTCAATTACACCACTATCCCTAAGCCTAAATGCACTGGATTCTAACCCAAAAGCCATTCCTGACCCTACGCCTAACCTTAAACCTCGATTCTACCAACACAAACCTTAACCCTAATCCTAACCCTACTCCTACCCCTACCCCTAAATGCACTCTAAGCCATACCCTGACGAAAACCAGAACACTAAATATGCGCCTGATTCTAACCCTAACCGTCACCCTAAGCCTAACCTTAACCCTAACCCTCGATTCTAAGAAAGCGAACGCTAAACCTAACTCTAACCCTAGCACTATCCTTAAATGCTCTCGACTCTAACCCTGACCCTAACCCTAACCCTGACCCTAAGCCTAACCCTAAATGCACTGAATTCTAAGCATAACTCTAACCCTAAATGTGCTCGATTCAAACCATAACATTAAATCGTCAATTTGAACACGAACCCAAAGCCTAAATACACTCGATTCTGATCCAAAATACAATCCTCACCCTAAGCCTAAACCTAAACCTCGATTCTACCATCACGAACCCTAACCCAAATCCTAATCCTGCCGCTACCCCTACCTCTAAATGCACTCTAACCTTAACACTAACCCTAACCCTAACACTAAAAATGCGCGTGATTCTAACCCTTACCCTACCCCTACCCCTAACCCTAACTCTAACGAATTCTAACCATAACTCTAACCCTAAATGTGCTCGATTCTAACCCGAACACTAAATCATCAATCTCATCACTAACTCTAACCCGGAATGCACTCGATTCTAACCCAAAAGGCAATCCTGACCCTAAGCCTAACCCTAAACCTCGATTCTACCACCACAAACCGTAACCCTAATCCTAACCCTACTCCTACCCCTACCCCTAAATGCACTCTAATCGTAAGCCTACCCCAACCCTAATACTAAAAATGCGCTTGATTCTAAACCGAACCCGAAGCCTAACCCTAACCCTAACCCTCGATTCCACGAAAGCTAACCTTAAACCTAAATCTAACACTAAAACGATCCTTAAATACTCTCGATTCAAACCCTGACCCTAATAACCCTAAACCTAATCCTAACCCTAAATGCATTAGATTCTAACCATAACTCTAACGCTAATGTGCTCGTTTCTAACCTTAACACTAAATCGTCAATCTCAACACTAACTGTAACCCTAAATGCACTCGATTCTAACCCAAAAGGCAATCCTGACCCTAAGCCTAAGCCTGAACCTCAATTCTACCAACAAAAACCCTAACCCTAATCCTAACCCTACTCCTACTCCTACACCTGAATGCCCTCTAACCTTAACCCTAACCCTAACCTTAACACTAAAAATGCCCTTGCTTCTAACCCTAACCCTAAACCCAACCCTAACCCTAACCCTAACCCTAATCCTAACCCTAACCCTAACCGTCGATTCTAAGAAAGCTAACTCTAACCTAACTCTAACCCTAACACTATCCTTAAATGCACTCGATTCTAACCCTCACCCCAAAAATAACCGTTATCCTGACCCAATCCCTAACCCTAAATGCACTGGATTCTAAGCATAACTCTAACCCTAATGTGCTCGATTCTAACCCTAATACTAAATCGTCAATCTCAACACTAACTCTAACCCTAAATGCACTCGATTACAATCCAAAAGGCAATCCTGACCCTAACCCTAACACTAACCCTGGATTCTACGAAAGCTAACCCTATACCTAACTCTAACCCTAACACTATCCTTAAATGCACTCGATTCTAACCCTCACCCTAAACATAACCCTACCCCTAACCCTAATCCTAACCCTAAATGCAGTGGATTCTAACCGTAACTCTAACCCTAATGTGCTCGATTATAACCCTAACACTAAATCATCAATCTCAACATTAAGCCTAACCGTAAATGCACTCAACTCTAACCCAAAAGGCAATCCTGACCCTAAGCCTAACCCTAAACCTCGATTCTACCAACACAAACCCTAACCCTAATCCTAACCCTAAATGCAGTGGATTCTAACCATAAGTCTAACCCTAATGTGCTCGATTATAACCCTAACACTAAATCATCAATCTCAACATTAAGCCTAACCCTAAATGCACTCAACTCTAACCCAAAAGGCAATCCTGACCCTAAGCCTAACCCTAAACCTCGATTCTACCAACACAAACCCTAACCCTAATCCTAACCCTAAATGCAGTGGATTCTAACCATAAGTCTAACCCTAATGTGCTCGATTATAACCCTAACACTAAATCATCAATCTCAACATTAAGCCTAACCCTAAATGCACTCAACTCTAACCCAAAAGGCAATCCTGACCCTAAGCCCAACCCTAAACCTCGATTCTACCAACACAAACCCTAACCCTAATCCTAACCCTACTCCTATCACTACCTCTATATGCACTCTAACACTAACCCTAACCCAACCCCTAACACTAAAAATGCCCTTGATTCTAACCCGAACCCTAACCCTAACCCTAACCCTCAATTCTACGAAACCTAACCCTAAACCTAACTCTAACCCTAACACTATCCTTAAATGTTCTCGATTCTAATCCTGACCCTAATAACCCTAACCCTAACCCTAAGCCCAAACGCAGTGGATTTTAACCATAACTCTAACCCTAATGTGCTCGATTCTAAGCCTAACACTAAATCGTCAATCTCAACACTGACTCTAACCCTAAATGCACTCGATTCTAACCCAAAAGGCAATCCTGATCCTAAGCCAAAGCCTAAACGTCGATTCTACCAACACAAACCCTAACCCTTATCCTAACCCTACCCCTACCGCTACCCCTAAATGCACTCTAACCATACCCATACCCCTAACACTAACCCTAACCCTAACGAATTCTAACCAAAACTCTAACCCTAAATGTGCTCGATTCTAACCCTAACACTAAATCGTCAATTACAACACTCTCCCTAAGCCTAAATGCACTCGATTCTAACCCTCACCGTAAACATAACTGTAACCCTAAGCCTAAGCCTAACCCTAAATGCACTGGATTCTAACCATAACTCTAACTGTAATGTTCTTGATTCTAACCCTAACACTAATTCGTCAATCTCGACAGTACCCTTAAGCCTAAATGCGCTCGATTCTAACCTAAAAGGCAATCCTGACCATGAGCCTAACCCTAAACCTCGATTCTACCAACACTAACCCTAACCTTAATTCTGACCGTGCCCCAACCCCTACCGCTAAATGCACTCTAACCATACCCCTAACCCTAACACTAACCGTAACCCTAACGAATTCTAACCATAACTCTATCCCTAAATGTGCTTGATTCTAATGCTAAAACTAAATCATCAATTTCAACACTAACCCTAAGCCTAAATGCTCTGAATTGTGACCCAAAATGCTCTCCTGACCCTAAGACTAACCCTAAACCTCGATTCTACCAACACAAACCCTAACCCTAATCCTAACCCTAAATGCAGTGGATTCTAACCATAACTCTAACCCTAATGTGCTCGATTATAACCCTAACACTAAATCATCAATCTCAACATTAAGCCTAACCCTAAATGCACTCAACTCTAACCCAAAAGGCAATTCTGACCCTAAGCCCAACCCTAAACCTCGATTCTACCAACACAAACCCTAACCCTAATCCTAACCCTACTCCTATCACTACCTCTATATGCACTCTAACACTAACCCTAACCCAACCCCTAACACTAAAAATGCCCTTGATTCTAACCCGAACCCTAACCCTAACCCTAACCCTCAATTCTACGAAACCTAACCCTAAACCTAACTCTAACCCTAACACTATCCTTAAATGTTCTCGATTCTAATCCTGACCCTAATAACCCTAACCCTAACCCTAAGCCCAAACGCAGTGGATTTTAACCATAACTCTAACCCTAATGTGCTCGATTCTAAGCCTAACACTAAATCGTCAATCTCAACACTGACTCTAACCCTAAATGCACTCGATTCTAACCCAAAAGGCAATCCTGATCCTAAGCCAAAGCCTAAACGTCGATTCTACCAACACAAACCCTAACCCTTATCCTAACCCTACCCCTACCGCTACCCCTAAATGCACTCTAACCATACCCATACCCCTAACACTAACCCTAACCCTAACGAATTCTAACCAAAACTCTAACCCTAAATGTGCTCGATTCTAACCCTAACACTAAATCGTCAATTACAACACTCTCCCTAAGCCTAAATGCACTCGATTCTAACCCTCACCGTAAACATAACTGTAACCCTAAGCCTAAGCCTAACCCTAAATGCACTGGATTCTAACCATAACTCTAACTGTAATGTTCTTGATTCTAACCCTAACACTAATTCGTCAATCTCGACAGTAACCTTAAGCCTAAATGCGCTCGATTCTAACCTAAAAGGCAATCCTGACCATGAGCCTAACCCTAAACCTCGATTCTACCAACACTAACCCTAACCTTAATTCTGACCGTGCCCCAACCCCTACCGCTAAATGCACTCTAACCATACCCCTAACCCTAACACTAACCGTAACCCTAAGGAATTCTAACCATAACTCTATCCCTAAATGTGCTTGATTCTAATGCTAAAACTAAATCATCAATTTCAACACTAACCCTAAGCCTAAATGCTCTGAATTGTGACCCAAAATGCTCTCCTGACCCTAAGACTAACCCAAAACCTCGATTCTACCAACACAAACCCTAACCCTAATCCCAACCCAACTGACCCCTACCGCTAAATGCACTCAAACCCTAACCCTAACCCCAACGCTAACACTAAAAATGCGCTTCATTCTAACCCTAATCCTAACCCTAACCTTAACCCGAAGCCTAACCCTAACTTTAACCCGAAGCCTAACCCACGATTCTATGAAAGCTAACCCTAAACCTAATTCTAACCCTAACACTATCCTTAAATGCACTCGAATCTAACCCTCACCCTAAACATAACCCTAACCCTAACCCTAATCCTAACCCAAAATGCACTGGATTCTAACCATAACTCTAATCCTAATGTGCTTGATTCTAACACTAACTCTAAATCGTCAATCCCAATACTAACCCTAACCCTAAATGCACTGGATTCTAACCATAACTCTAACCCTAATGTGCTCGATTCTAACCCTAATACTAAATCGTCAATCTCAACACTAACTCTAACCATAAATGCACTCGATTACAACCCAAAAGGCAATCCTGACCATTACCCTAACCTTAAACCTCGATTCTAACAACACAAACCTTAACCCTAATCCTAGCCCTACTCATACCCCTACCCCTAAATGCACTCTAAGCCATACACTAACCCGAGCCATAACACTAAAATTGCGCCTGATTCTAACCCTAACCCTAACGCTAACCTTAACCCGAAGCCTAATCCTCGATTCTACGAAAGCTAACCCTAAACCTAACTATAACCCTAACTCTATCCTTAAATGCACTCGATTCGAACCCTCACCCTATACATAACCGTTATCCTAACCCTATCCCTAACCCTAAATGCAGTGGATTCTAAGCATAACTCTAACCCTAATGTGCTCGATTCTAACACTAATACTAAATCGTCAATCTCAACACTAACTCTAACCCTAAATGCACTCGATCCTAACCCAAAAGGCAATCCTCACCCTAACCCTAACACTAACCCTCGATTCTACGAAAGCTAACCCTATACCTAACTCTAACCCTAACACTATCCTTAAATGCACTCGATTCTGACCCTCACCCTAAACATAACCCTAACCCTAACCCTAATCCTAACCCTAAATGCAGTGGATTCTAACCATAACTCTAACCCTAATGTGCTCGATTATAACCCTAACACTAAATCATCAATCTCAACATTAAGCCTAACCCTAAATGCACTCAACTCTAACCCAAAAGGCAATCCTGACCCTAAGCCTAACCCTAAACCTCGATTCTACCAACACAAACCCTAACCCTAATCCTAACCCTACTCCTATCACTACCTCTATATGCACTCTAACACTAAACCTAACCCAACCCCTAACACTAAAAATGCCCTTGATTCTAACCCGAACCCTAACCCTAACCCTAACCCTCAATTCTACGAAACCTAATCCTAAACCTAACTCTAACCCTAACACTATCCTTAAATGTTCTCGATTCTAATCCTGACCCTAATAACCTTAACCCTAACCCTAAGCCCAAACGCAGTGCATTCTAACCATAACTCTAACCCTAATGTGCTCGATTCTAAGCCTAACACTAAATCGTCAATCTCAACACTGACTCTAACCCTAAATGCACTCGATTCTAACCCAAAAGGCAATCCTGATCCTAAGTCAAAACCTAAACGTCGATTCTATCAACACAAACCCTAACCCTTATCCTAACCCTACCCCTACCGCTACCCCTAAATTCACTCTAACCATACCCCTACCCCTAACACTAACCCTAACCCTAACGAATTCTAACCAAAACTCTAACCCTAAATGTGCTCGATTCTAACCCTAACACTAAATCGTCAATTACAACACTATCCCTAAGCCTAAATGCACTGGATTCTAACCCAAAAGGCAATCCTGACCCTGAACCTAACCCTAAACCTCGATTCTACCAGCACTAACCCTAACCTTAATTCTAACCATGCCTCAACCCCTACCACTAAATGCACTCCAACCATACCCCTAACCCTAACACTAACCGTAACCCTAACGAATTCTAACCATAACTCTATCCCTAAATGTGCTTGATTCTAACGCGAAAACTAAATCATCAATTTCAACACTAACCCTAAGCCTAAATGCTCTGAATTATGACCGAATATGCTCTCCTGACCCTAAGCCTAACCCAAAACCTCGATTCTACCAACACAAACCCTAACCCTAATCCCAACCCAACTGATCCCCTACCGCTAAATGCACTCAAACCCTAACCCTAACCCCAACGCTAACACTACAAATGCGCTTGATTCTAACCCTAATCCTAACCCTAACCTTAACCCGAAGCCTAACCCTCGATTCTACGAAAGCTAACCCTAAACCTAACTCTAACCCTAACACTATCCTTAAATGCACTCGATTTTAACCCTCACCCTAAACATAACCCTAACCCTAACCCTAATCCTAACGGTAAATGCACTGGATTCTAACCATAACTCTAATCCTAATGTGCTTGATTCTAACACTAACTCTAAATCGTCAATCCCAACACTAACCCTAACCCTAAATGCACTGAATTCTAACCATAACTCTAACCCTAATGTGCTCGATTCTAACCCTAATACTAAATCGTCAATCTCAACACTAACTCTAACCCTAAATGCACTCGATACTAACCCAAAAGGCAATCCTGACCCTAACCCTAACACTAACCCTGGATTCTACGAAAGCTAACCCTATACCTAACTCTAACCCTAACACTATCCTTAAATGCACTCGATTCTAACCCTCACCCTAAATATAACCCTAACACTAACCCTAATTCAAACACTAAATGCACTGGATTCTCACCATAACTCTAATCCTAGTGTGATTTATTCTAACACTAACTCTAAATCGTCAATCTCAACACTAACCCTAACCCTAAATGCACTCGATTCTAACCCAAAAGGCAATCCTGACCCTAAGCCTAACCCTAAACTTCGATTCTACCAACACAAACTCTAACCCTAATACTAACCCTACCCGTACCCCTACCCCTAAATGCACTCTAACCCTACTCTTACCCGTAACACTAACCCTAACCCTAACGAATTCTAACCAAAACTCTAACCCTAAATTGCTCGATTCTAACCCTAACACTAAATCGTCAATATCAACACTAAGCCTAAACCTAAATTCCCTCGATTGTAACCCAAAATGCTCTCCTGACCCTAAGACTAACGCCAAACCTCGATTCTACCAACACAAACCCTAACCCTAATCCCAACCGAACTGATCCCCTACCGCTAAATGCACTCAAACCCTAACCCTAACCCCAACCCTAACACTAAAAATGCGCTTGATTCTAACCCTAATCCTAACCCTAACCTTAACCCGAAGCCTAACCCTCGATTCTACGAAAGCTAACCCTAAACCTAACTATAACCCTAACACTATCCTTAAATGCACTCGATTCTAACCCTCACCCCAAACATAACCGTTATCCTGACCCAATCCCTAACCCTAAATGCACTGGATTCTAAGCATAACTCTAACCCTAATGTGCTCGATTCTAACCCTAATACTAAATCGTCAATCACAACACTAACTCTAACCCTAAATGCACTCGATTCTAACGCAAAAGGCAATCCTGACCCTAACCCTAACACTAACCCTCGATTCTACGAAAGCTAACCCTATACCTAACCCTAACCCTAACACTATCCTTAAATGCACTCGATTCTAACCCTCACCCTAAACATAACCCTACCCCTAACCCTAATCCTAACCCTAAATGCAGTGGATTCTAACCGTAACTCTAACCCTAATGTGCTCGATTATAACCCTAACACTAAATCATCAATCTCAACATTAAGCCTAACCGTAAATGCACTCAACTCTAACCCAAAAGGCAATCCTGACCCTAAGCCTAACCCTAAACCTCGATTCTACCAACACAAACCCTAACCCTAATCCTAACCCTAAATGCAGTGGATTCTAACCATAAGTCTAACCCTAATGTGCTCGATTATAACCCTAACACTAAATCATCAATCTCAACATTAAGCCTAACCCTAAATGCACTCAACTCTAACCCAAAAGGCAATCCTGACCCTAAGCCCAACCCTAAACCTCGATTCTACCAACACAAACCCTAACCCTAATCCTAACCCTACTCCTATCTCTACCTGTATATGCACTCTAACACTAACCCTAACCCAACCCCTAACACTAAAAATGCCCTTGATTCTAACCCGAACCCTAACCCTAACCCTAACCCTCAATTCTACGAAACCTAACCCTAAACCTAACTCTAACCCTAACACTATCCTTAAATGTTCTCGATTCTAATCCTGACCCTAATAACCCTAACCCTAACCCTAAGCCCAAACGCAGTGGATTTTAACCATAACTCTAACCCTAATGTGCTCGATTCTAAGCCTAACACTAAATCGTCAATCTCAACACTGACTCTAACCCTAAATGCACTCGATTCTAACCCAAAAGGCAATCCTGATCCTAAGCCAAAGCCTAAACGTCGATTCTACCAACACAAACCCTAACCCTTATCCTAACCCTACCCCTACCGCTACCCCTAAATGCACTCTAACCATACCCATACCCCTAACACTAACCCTAACCCTAACGAATTCTAACCAAAACTCTAACCCTAAATGTGCTCGATTCTAACCCTAACACTAAATCGTCAATTACAACACTCTCCCTAAGCCTAAATGCACTCGATTCTAACCCTCACCGTAAACATAACTGTAACCCTAAGCCTAAGCCTAACCCTAAATGCACTGGATTCTAACCATAACTCTAACTGTAATGTTCTTGATTCTAACCCTAACACTAATTCGTCAATCTCGACAGTACCCTTAAGCCTAAATGCGCTCGATTCTAACCTAAAAGGCAATCCTGACCATGAGCCTAACCCTAAACCTCGATTCTACCAACACTAACCCTAACCTTAATTCTGACCGTGCCCCAACCCCTACCGCTAAATGCACTCTAACCATACCCCTAACCCTAACACTAACCGTAACCCTAAGGAATTCTAACCATAACTCTATCCCTAAATGTGCTTGATTCTAATGCTAAAACTAAATCATCAATTTCAACACTAACCCTAAGCCTAAATGCTCTGAATTGTGACCCAAAATGCTCTCCTGACCCTAAGACTAACCCAAAACCTCGATTCTACCAACACAAACCCTAACCCTAATCCCAACCCAACTGATCCCCTACCGCTAAATGCACTCAAACCCTAACCCTAACCCCAACGCTAACACTAAAAATGCGCTTGATTCTAACCCTAATCCTAACCCTAACCTTAACCCGAAGCCTAACCCTCGATTCTTAGAAAGCTAACCCTAAACCTAACTCTAACCCTAACACTATCCTTAAATGCACTCGATTTTAACCCTCACCCTAAACATAACCCTAACCCTAACCCTAATCCTAACGGTAAATGCACTGGATTCTAACCATAACTCTAATCCTAATGTGCTTGATTCTAACACTAACTCTAAATCGTCAATCCCAACACTAACCCTAACCCTAAATGCACTGAATTCTAACCATAACTCTAACCCTAATGTGCTCGATTCTAACCCTAATACTAAATCGTCAATCTCAACACTAACTCTAACCCTAAATGCACTCGATACTAACCCAAAAGGCAATCCTGACCCTAACCCTAACACTAACCCTGGATTCTACGAAAGCTAACCCTATACCTAACTCTAACCCTAACACTATCCTTAAATGCACTCGATTCTAACCCTCACCCTAAATATAACCCTAACCCTAACCCTAATTCAAACACTAAATGCACTGGATTCTCACCATAACTCTAATCCTAGTGTGCTTTATTCTAACACTAACTCTAAATCGTCAATCTCAACACTAACCCTAACCCTAAATGCACTCGATTCTAACCCAAAAGGCAATCCTGACCCTAAGCCTAACCCTAAACTTCGATTCTACCAACACAAACTCTAACCCTAATACTAACCCTACCCGTACCCCTACCCCTAAATGCACTCTAACCCTACTCTTACCCGTAACACTAACCCTAACCCTAACGAATTCTAACCAAAACTCTAACCCTAAATTGCTCGATTCTTACCCTAACACTAAATCGTCAATATCAACACTAAGCCTAAACCTAAATTCCCTCGATTGTAACCCAAAATGCTCTCCTGACCCTAAGACTAACGCCAAACCTCGATTCTACCAACACAAACCCTAACCCTAATCCCAACCGAACTGATCCCCTACCGCTAAATGCACTCAAACCCTAACCCTAACCCCAACCCTAACACTAAAAATGCGCTTGATTCTAACCCTAATCCTAACCCTAACCTTAACCCGAAGCCTAACCCTCGATTCTACGAAAGCTAACCCTAAACCTAACTATAACCCTAACACTATCCTTAAATGCACTCGATTCTAACCCTCACCCCAAACATAACCGTTATCCTGACCCAATCCCTAACCCTAAATGCACTGGATTCTAAGCATAACTCTAACCCTAATGTGCTCGATTCTAACCCTAATACTAAATCGTCAATCTCAACACTAACTCTAACCCTAAATGCACTCGATTCTAACGCAAAAGGCAATCCTGACCCTAACCCTAACACTAACCCTCGATTCTACGAAAGCTAACCCTATACCTAACTCTAACCCTAACACTATCCTTGAATGCACTCGATTCTAACCCTCACCCTAAACATAACCCTACCACTAACCCTAATCCTAACCCTAAATGCAGTGGATTCTAACCATAAGTCTAACCCTAATGTGCTCGATTATAACCCTAACACTAAATTATCAATCTCAACATTAAGCCTAACCGTAAATGCACTCAACTCTAACCCAAAAGGCAATCCTGACCCTAAGCCTAACCCTAAACCTCGATTCTACCAACACAAACCCTAACCCTAATCCTAACCCTAAATGCAGTGGATTCTAACCATAAATCTAACCCTAATGTGCTCGATTATAACCCTAACACTAAATCATCAATCTCAACATTAAGCCTAACCCTAAATGCACTCAACTCTAACCCAAAAGGCAATCCTGACCCTAAGCCCAACCCTAAACCTCGATTCTACCAACACAAACCCTAACCCTAATCCTAACCCTACTCCTATCACTACCTCTATATGCACTCTAACACTAACCCTAACCCAACCCCTAACACTAAAAATGCCCTTGATTCTAACCCGAACCCTAACCCTAACCCTAACCCTCAATTCTACGAAACCTAACCCTAAACCTAACTCTAACCCTAACACTATCCTTAAATGTTCTCGATTCTAATCCTGACCCTAATAACCCTAACCCTAACCCTAAGCCCAAACGCAGTGGATTTTAACCATAACTCTAACCCTAATGTGCTCGATTCTAAGCCTAACACTAAATCGTCAATCTCAACACTGACTCTAACCCTAAATGCACTCGATTCTAACCCAAAAGGCAATCCTGATCCTAAGCCAAAGCCTAAACGTCGATTCTACCAACACAAACCCTAACCCTTATCCTAACCCTACCCCTACCGCTACCCCTAAATGCACTCTAACCATACCCATACCCCTAACACTAACCCTAACCCTAACGAATTCTAACCAAAACTCTAACCCTAAATGTGCTCGATTCTAACCCTAACACTAAATCGTCAATTACAACACTCTCCCTAAGCCTAAATGCACTCGATTCTAACCCTCACCGTAAACATAACTGTAACCCTAAGCCTAAGCCTAACCCTAAATGCACTGGATTCTAACCATAACTCTAACTGTAATGTTCTTGATTCTAACCCTAACACTAATTCGTCAATCTCGACAGTACCCTTAAGCCTAAATGCGCTCGATTCTAACCTAAAAGGCAATCCTGACCATGAGCCTAACCCTAAACCTCGATTCTACCAACACTAACCCTAACCTTAATTCTGACCGTGCCCCAACCCCTACCGCTAAATGCACTCTAACCATACCCCTAACCCTAACACTAACCGTAACCCTAACGAATTCTAACCATAACTCTATCCCTAAATGTGCTTGATTCTAACGCTAAAACTAAATCATCAATTTCAACACTAACCCTAAGCCTAAATGCTCTGAATTGTGACCCAAAATGCTCTCCTGACCCTAAGACTAACCCAAAACCTCGATTCTACCAACACAAACCCTAACCCTAATCCCAACCCAACTGATCCCCTACCGCTAAATGCACTCAAACCCTAACCCTAACCCCAACGCTAACACTAAAAATGCGCTTGATTCTAACCCTAATCCTAACCCTAACCTTAACCCGAAGCCTAACCCTCGATTCTACGAAAGCTAACCCTAAACCTAACTCTAACCCTAACACTATCCTTAAATGCACTCGATTTTAACCCTCACCCTAAACATAACCCTAACCCTAACCCTAATGCTAACGGTAAATGCACTGGATTCTAACCATAACTCTAATCCTAATGTGCTTGATTCTAACACTAACTCTAAATCGTCAATCCCAACACTAACCCTAACCCTAAATGCACTGAATTCTAACCATAACTCTAACCCTAATGTGCTCGATTCTAACCCTAATACTAAATCGTCAATCTCAACACTAACTCTAACCCTAAATGCACTCGATACTAACCCAAAAGGCAATCCTGACCCTAACCCTAACACTAACCCTGGATTCTACGAAAGCTAACCCTATACCTAACTCTAACCCTAACACTATCCTTAAATGCACTCGATTCTAACCCTCACCCTAAATATAACCCTAACACTAACCCTAATTCAAACACTAAATGCACTGGATTCTCACCATAACTCTAATCCTAGTGTGATTTATTCTAACACTAACTCTAAATCGTCAATCTCAACACTAACCCTAACCCTAAATGCACTCGATTCTAACCCAAAAGGCAATCCTGACCCTAAGCCTAACCCTAAACTTCGATTCTACCAAAACAAACTCTAACCCTAGTACTAAACCTACCCGTACCCCTACCCCTAAATGCACTCTAACCCTACTCTTACCCGTAACACTAACCCTAACCCTAACGAATTCTAACCAAAACTCTAACCCTAAATTGCTCGATTCTAACCCTAACACTAAATCGTCAATATCAACACTAAGCCTAAACCTAAATTCCCTCGATTGTAACCCAAAATGCTCTCCTGACCCTAAGACTAACGCCAAACCTCGATTCTACCAACACAAACCCTAACCCTAATCCCAACCCGAACTGATCCCCTACCGCTAAATGCACTCAAACCCTAACCCTAACCCCAACCCTAACACTAAAAATGCGCTTGATTCTAACCCTAATCCTAACCCTAACCTTAACCCGAAGCCTAACCCTCGATTCTACGAAAGCTAACCCTAAACCTAACTATAACCCTAACACTATCCTTAAATGCACTCGATTCTAACCCTCACCCCAAACATAACCGTTATCCTGACCCAATCCCTAACCCTAAATGCACTGGATTCTAAACATAACTCTAACCCTAATGTGCTCGATTCTAACCCTAATACTAAATCGTCAATCACAACACTAACTCTACCCTAAATGCACTCGATTCTAACGCAAAAGGCAATCCTGACCCTTACCCTAACACTAACCCTCGATTCTACGAAAGCTAACCCTATACCTAACTCTAACCCTAACACTATCCTTAAATGCACTCGATTCTAACCCTCACCCTAAACATAACCCTAACCCTAACCCTAATCCTAACCCTAAATGCAGTGGATTCTAACCGTAACTCTAACCCTAATGTGCTCGATTATAACCCTAACACTAAATCATCAATCTCAACATTAAGCCTAACCGTAAATGCACTCAACTCTAACCCAAAAGGCAATCCTGACCCTAAGCCTAACCCTAAACCTCGATTCTACCAACACAAACCCTAACCCTAATCCTAACCCTAAATGCAGTGGATTCTAACCATAAGTCTAACCCTAATGTGCTCGATTATAACCCTAACACTAAATCATCAATCTCAACATTAAGCCTAACCCTAAATGCACTCAACTCTAACCCAAAAGGCAATCCTGACCCTAAGCCCAACCCTAAACCTCGATTCTACCAACACAAACCCTAACCCTAATCCTAACCCTACTCCTATCTCTACCTGTATATGCACTCTAACACTAACCCTAACCCAACCCCTAACACTAAAAATGCCCTTGATTCTAACCCGAACCCTAACCCTAACCCTAACCCTCAATTCTACGAAACCTAACCCTAAACCTAACTCTAACCCTAACACTATCCTTAAATGTTCTCGATTCTAATCCTGACCCTAATAACCCTAACCCTAACCCTAAGCCCAAACGCAGTGGATTTTAACCATAACTCTAACCCTAATGTGCTCGATTCTAAGCCTAACACTAAATCGTCAATCTCAACACTGACTCTAACCCTAAATGCACTCGATTCTAACCCAAAAGGCAATCCTGATCCTAAGCCAAAGCCTAAACGTCGATTCTACCAACACAAACCCTAACCCTTATCCTAACCCTACCCCTACCGCTACCCCTAAATGCACTCTAACCATACCCATACCCCTAACACTAACCCTAACCCTAACGAATTCTAACCAAAACTCTAACCCTAAATGTGCTCGATTCTAACCCTAACACTAAATCGTCAATTACAACACTCTCCCTAAGCCTAAATGCACTCGATTCTAACCCTCACCGTAAACATAACTGTAACCCTAAGCCTAAGCCTAACCCTAAATGCACTGGATTCTAACCATAACTCTAACTGTAATGTTCTTGATTCTAACCCTAACACTAATTCGTCAATCTCGACAGTACCCTTAAGCCTAAATGCGCTCGATTCTAACCTAAAAGGCAATCCTGACCATGAGCCTAACCCTAAACCTCGATTCTACCAACACTAACCCTAACCTTAATTCTGACCGTGCCCCAACCCCTACCGCTAAATGCACTCTAACCATACCCCTAACCCTAACACTAACCGTAACCCTAACGAATTCTAACCATAACTCTATCCCTAAATGTGCTTGATTCTAACGCTAAAACTAAATCATCAATTTCAACACTAACCCTAAGCCTAAATGCTCTGAATTGTGACCCAAAATGCTCTCCTGACCCTAAGACTAACCCAAAACCTCGATTCTACCAACACAAACCCTAACCCTAATCCCAACCCAACTGATCCCCTACCGCTAAATGCACTCAAACCCTAACCCTAACCCCAACGCTAACACTAAAAATGCGCTTGATTCTAACCCTAATCCTAACCCTAACCTTAACCCGAAGCCTAACCCTCGATTCTACGAAAGCTAACCCTAAACCTAACTCTAACCCTAACACTATCCTTAAATGCACTCGATTTTAACCCTCACCCTAAACATAACCCTAACCCTAACCCTAATGCTAACGGTAAATGCACTGGATTCTAACCATAACTCTAATCCTAATGTGCTTGATTCTAACACTAACTCTAAATCGTCAATCCCAACACTAACCCTAACCCTAAATGCACTGAATTCTAACCATAACTCTAACCCTAATGTGCTCGATTCTAACCCTAATACTAAATCGTCAATCTCAACACTAACTCTAACCCTAAATGCACTCGATACTAACCCAAAAGGCAATCCTGACCCTAACCCTAACACTAACCCTGGATTCTACGAAAGCTAACCCTATACCTAACTCTAACCCTAACACTATCCTTAAATGCACTCGATTCTAACCCTCACCCTAAATATAACCCTAACACTAACCCTAATTCAAACACTAAATGCACTGGATTCTCACCATAACTCTAATCCTAGTGTGATTTATTCTAACACTAACTCTAAATCGTCAATCTCAACACTAACCCTAACCCTAAATGCACTCGATTCTAACCCAAAAGGCAATCCTGACCCTAAGCCTAACCCTAAACTTCGATTCTACCAACACAAACTCTAACCCTAATACTAACCCTACCCGTACCCCTACCCCTAAATGCACTCTAACCCTACTCTTACCCGTAACACTAACCCTAACCCTAACGAATTCTAACCAAAACTCTAACCCTAAATTGCTCGATTCTAACCCTAACACTAAATCGTCAATATCAACACTAAGCCTAAACCTAAATTCCCTCGATTGTAACCCAAAATGCTCTCCTGACCCTAAGACTAACGCCAAACCTCGATTCTACCAACACAAACCCTAACCCTAATCCCAACCGAACTGATCCCCTACCGCTAAATGCACTCAAACCCTAACCCTAACCCCAACCCTAACACTAAAAATGCGCTTGATTCTAACCCTAATCCTAACCCTAACCTTAACCCGAAGCCTAACCCTCGATTCTACGAAAGCTAACCCTAAACCTAACTATAACCCTAACACTATCCTTAAATGCACTCGATTCTAACCCTCACCCCAAACATAACCGTTATCCTGACCCAATCCCTAACCCTAAATGCACTGGATTCTAAGCATAACTCTAACCCTAATGTGCTCGATTCTAACCCTAATACTAAATCGTCAATCTCAACACTAACTCTAACCCTAAATGCACTCGATTCTAACGCAAAAGGCAATCCTGACCCTAACCCTAACACTAACCCTCGATTCTACGAAAGCTAACCCTATACCTAACTCTAACCCTAACACTATCCTTAAATGCACTCGATTCTAACCCTCACCCTAAACATAACCCTACCCCTAACCCTAATCCTAACCCTAAATGCAGTGGATTCTAACCGTAACTCTAACCCTAATGTGCTCGATTATAACCCTAACACTAAATCATCAATCTCAACATTAAGCCTAACCGTAAATGCACTCAACTCTAACCCAAAAGGCAATCCTGACCCTAAGCCTAACCCTAAACCTCGATTCTACCAACACAAACCCTAACCCTAATCCTAACCCTAAATGCAGTGGATTCTAACCATAAGTCTAACCCTAATGTGCTCGATTATAACCCTAACACTAAATCATCAATCTCAACATTAAGCCTAACCCTAAATGCACTCAACTCTAACCCAAAAGGCAATCCTGACCCTAAGCCTAACCCTAAACCTCGATTCTACCAACACAAACCCTAACCCTAATCCTAACCCTAAATGCAGTGGATTCTAACCATAAGTCTAACCCTAATGTGCTCGATTATAACCCTAACACTAAATCATCAATCTCAACATTAAGCCTAACCCTAAATGCACTCAACTCTAACCCAAAAGGCAATCCTGACCCTAAGCCCAACCCTAAACCTCGATTCTACCAACACAAACCCTAACCCTAATCCTAACCCTACTCCTATCACTACCTCTATATGCACTCTAACACTAACCCTAACCCAACCCCTAACACTAAAAATGCCCTTGATTCTAACCCGAACCCTAACCCTAACCCTAACCCTCAATTCTACGAAACCTAACCCTAAACCTAACTCTAACCCTAACACTATCCTTAAATGTTCTCGATTCTAATCCTGACCCTAATAACCCTAACCCTAACCCTAAGCCCAAACGCAGTGGATTTTAACCATAACTCTAACCCTAATGTGCTCGATTCTAAGCCTAACACTAAATCGTCAATCTCAACACTGACTCTAACCCTAAATGCACTCGATTCTAACCCAAAAGGCAATCCTGATCCTAAGCCAAAGCCTAAACGTCGATTCTACCAACACAAACCCTAACCCTTATCCTAACCCTACCCCTACCGCTACCCCTAAATGCACTCTAACCATACCCATACCCCTAACACTAACCCTAACCCTAACGAATTCTAACCAAAACTCTAACCCTAAATGTGCTCGATTCTAACCCTAACACTAAATCGTCAATTACAACACTCTCCCTAAGCCTAAATGCACTCGATTCTAACCCTCACCGTAAACATAACTGTAACCCTAAGCCTAAGCCTAACCCTAAATGCACTGGATTCTAACCATAACTCTAACTGTAATGTTCTTGATTCTAACCCTAACACTAATTCGTCAATCTCGACAGTACCCTTAAGCCTAAATGCGCTCGATTCTAACCTAAAAGGCAATCCTGACCATGAGCCTAACCCTAAACCTCGATTTTACCAACACTAACCCTAACCTTAACTCTGACCGTGCCCCAACCCCTACCGCTAAATGCACTCTAACCATACCCCTAACCCTAACACTAACCGTAACCCTAAGGAATTCTAACCATAACTCTATCCCTAAATGTGCTTGATTCTAATGCTAAAACTAAATCATCAATTTCAACACTAACCCTAAGCCTAAATGCTCTGAATTGTGACCCAAAATGCTCTCCTGACCCTAAGACTAACCCTAAACCTCGATTCTACCAACACAAACCCTAACCCTAATCCTAACCCTAAATGCAGTGGATTCTAACCATAACTCTAACCCTAATGTGCTCGATTATAACCCTAACACTAAATCATCAATCTCAACATTAAGCCTAACCCTAAATGCACTCAACTCTAACCCAAAAGGCAATCCTGACCCTAAGCCCAACCCTAAACCTCGATTCTACCAACACAAACCCTAACCCTAATCCTAACCCTACTCCTATCACTACCTCTATATGCACTCTAACACTAACCCTAACCCAACCCCTAACACTAAAAATGCCCTTGATTCTAACCCGAACCCTAACCCTAACCCTAACCCTCAATTCTACGAAACCTAACCCTAAACCTAACTCTAACCCTAACACTATCCTTAAATGTTCTCGATTCTAATCCTGACCCTAATAACCCTAACCCTAACACTAAGCCCAAACGCAGTGGATTTTAACCATAACTCTAACCCTAATGGGCTCGATTCTAAGCCTAACACTAAATCGTCAATCTCAACACTGACTCTAACCCTAAATGCATTCGATTCTAACCCAAAAGGCAATCCTGATCCTAAGCCAAAGCCTAAACGTCGATTCTACCAACACAAACGCTAACCCTTATCCTAACCCTACCCCTACCGCTAACCCTAAATGCACTCTAACCATACCTCTACCCCTAACACTAACCCTAACCCTAACGAATTCTAACCAAAACTCTAACCCTAAATGTGCTCGATTCTAACCCTAACACTAAATCGTCAATTACAACACTCTCCCTAAGCCTAAATGCACTGGATTCTAACCCAAAAGGCAATCCTGACCCTGAACCTAACCCTAAACCTCGATTCTACCAGCACTAACCCTAACCGTTATTCTAACCATGCCTCAACCCCTACCACTAAATGCACTCTAACCATACCCCTAACCCTAACACTAACCGTAACCCTAACGAATTCTAACCATAACTCTATACCTAAATGTGTTTGATTCTAATGCTAAAACTAAATCATCAATTTCAACACTAACCCTAAGCCTAAATGCTCTGAATTATGACCCAAAATGCTCTCCTGACCCTAAGACTAACCCAAAACCTCGATTCTACCAACACAAACCCTAACCCTAATCCCAACCCAACTGATCCCCTACCGCTAAATGCACTCAAACCCTAACCCTAACCCCAACGCTAACACTAAAAATGCGCTTCATTCTAACCCTAATCCTAACCCTAACTTTAACCCGAAGCCTAACCCACGATTCTATGAAAGCTAACCCTAAACCTAATTCTAACCCTAACACTATCCTTAAATGCACTCGAATCTAACCCTCACCCTAAACATAACCCTAACCCTAACCCTAATCCTAACCCAAAATGCACTGGATTCTAACCATAACTCTAATCCTAATGTGCTTGATTCTAACACTAACTCTAAATCGTCAATCCCAATACTAACCCTAACCCTAAATGCACTGGATTCTAACCATAACTCTAACCCTAATGTGCTCGATTCTAACCCTAATACTAAATCGTCAATCTCAACACTAACTCTAACCATAAATGCACTCGATTACAACCCAAAAGGCAATCCTGACCATTACCCTAACCTTAAACCTCGATTCTAACAACACAAACCTTAACCCTAATCCTAGCCCTACTCATACCCCTACCCCTAAATGCACTCTAAGCCATACACTAACCCGAGCCATAACACTAAAATTGCGCCTGATTCTAACCCTAACCCTAACGCTAACCTTAACCCGAAGCCTAATCCTCGATTCTACGAAAGCTAACCCTAAACCTAACTCTAACCCTAACTCTATCCTTAAATGCACTCGATTCGAACCCTCACCCTATACATAACCGTTATCCTAACCCTATCCCTAACCCTAAATGCAGTGGATTCTAAGCATAACTCTAACCCTAATGTGCTCGATTCTAACACTAATACTAAATCGTCAATCTCAACACTAACTCTAACCCTAAATGCACTCGATCCTAACCCAAAAGGCAATCCTCACCCTAACCCTAACACTAACCCTCGATTCTACGAAAGCTAACCCTATACCTAACTCTAACCCTAACACTATCCTTAAATGCACTCGATTCTGACCCTCACCCTAAACATAACCCTAACCCTAACCCTAATCCTAACCCTAAATGCAGTGGATTCTAACCATAACTCTAAACCTAATGTGCTCGATTATAACCCTAACACTAAATCATCAATCTCAACATTAAGCCTAACCCTAAATGCACTCAACTCTAACCCAAAAGGCAATCCTGACCCTAAGCCTAACCCTAAACCTCGATTCTACCAACACAAACCCTAACCCTAATCCTGACCCTACTCCTATCACTACCTCTATATGCACTCTAACACTAAACCTAACCCAACCCCTAACACTAAAAATGCCCTTGATTCTAACCCGAACCCTAACCCTAACCCTAACCCTCAATTCTACGAAACCTAATCCTAAACCTAACTCTAACCCTAACACTATCCTTAAATGTTCTCGATTCTAATCCTGACCCTAATAACCTTAACCCTAACCCTAAGCCCAAACGCAGTGCATTCTAACCATAACTCTAACCCTAATGTGCTCGATTCTAAGCCTAACACTAAATCGTCAATCTCAACACTGACTCTAACCCTAAATGCACTCGATTCTAACCCAAAAGGCAATCCTGATCCTAAGTCAAAGCCTAAACGTCGATTCTATCAACACAAACCCTAACCCTTATCCTAACCCTACCCCTACCGCTACCCCTAAATTCACTCTAACCATACCCCTACCCCTAACACTAACCCTAACCCTAACGAATTCTAACCAAAACTCTAACCCTAAATGTGCTCGATTCTAACCCTAACACTAAATCCTCAATTACAACACTATCCCTAAGCCTAAATGCACTGGATTCTAACCCAAAAGGCAATCCTGACCCTGAACCTAACCCTAAACCTCGATTCTACCAGCACTAACCCTAACCTTAATTCTAACCATGCCTCAACCCCTACCACTAAATGCACTCCAACCATACCCCTAACCCTAACACTAACCGTAACCCTAACGAATTCTAACCATAACTCTATCCCTAAATGTGCTTGATTCTAACGCGAAAACTAAATCATCAATTTCAACACTAACCCTAAGCCTAAATGCTCTGAATTATGACCGAATATGCTCTCCTGACCCTAAGCCTAACCCAAAACCTCGATTCTACCAACACAAACCCTAACCCTAATCCCAACCCAACTGATCCCCTACCGCTAAATGCACTCAAACCCTAACCCTAACCCCAACGCTAACACTACAAATGCGCTTGATTCTAACCCTAATCCTAACCCTAACCTTAACCCGAAGCCTAACCCTCGATTCTACGAAAGCTAACCCTAAACCTAACTCTAACCCTAACACTATCCTTAAATGCACTCGATTCTAACCCTCACCCTAATCATAACCCCAACCCTAACCTTAATTCAAATCCTAAATGCACTGGATTCTAAGCATAAATCTAACCCTAATATGCTTGATTTTGACACTAACTCTAAATCGTCAATCCCAACACTAACCCTAACCCTAAATGCACTCGATTCTAACCCAAAAGGCAATCCTGGCATAACCCTAACCCTAACCCTCGATTTTATGAAAGCTAACCTTATACATAACTCTACCCCTAACACTATCCTTAAATGCATTCTATTCTAACCCTCACCCTGAACATAACCCTAACCCTAACCCTAATCCTAACCCTAAATGCACTGGATTCTAACCATAACTATAACCGTAATGTGCTCGATTATAACCCTAACACTCAAACGCAAATCTCAACACTAAGCCTAACAGTAAATGCACTCGACTCTAACCCAAAAGGCAATCCTGACCCTAACCCTAACACTAACCCTCGATTCTACGAAAGCTAACCCTATACCTACCTCTACCCCTAACACTATCCTTAAATGCATTCTATTCTAACACTCACCCTGAACATAACCCTAACCCTAACCCTAATCCTAACCGTAAATGCACTGGATTCTAACCATAACTATAATCGTAATGTGCTCGATTATAACCCTAACACTCAAACGTCAATCTCAACACTAAGCCTAACACTAAATGCACTCGACTCTAACCCAAAAGGAAATCCTGACCCTAAGCCTAACCCTAAACCTCGATTCTACCAACACAAACCCTAACCCTAATCCTAACCCTACTCCTATCCCTACCTCTAAATGCGCTCTAACCCTAACCCTAACCCAACCACTAACACTAAAAATGTGCTTGATTCTAACCCTAACCCTAACCCTAACCCTCAATTCAACGAAACCTAACCCTAAACCTAACTCTAACCCTAAAACTATCCTTACATGCTCTCGATTCTAATCCTGACCCTAATAACCCTAACCCTAAGCCTAAGCCTAAATGCAGTTAATTCTAACCATAACTCTAACCCTCATGTGCTTGATTCTAAGCCTAACATGAAATCGTCAATCTCAACACTAACCCTAACCCTAAATGCACTCGATTCTAACCCAAAAGGCAATCCTGTCCCTAAGCCTAACCCTAAACTTCGATTCAAAAAACACAAACCCTAACCCTAATCCTAACCCTAAATGCACTGTATTCTAACCATTACTATAACCATAATGTGCTCGCTTCTAACCATAACACTAAATCGTCAGTTTCAACACTATCCCTAAGCCTAAATGCACTGGCTTCTAACCCAAAAGCCATTCCTGACCCTGAGCCTAACCCTAAACCTCGATTCTACCAACACAAACCTTAACCCTATTCCTAACTATACTCATACCCCTATCAATAAATGCACTCTAAGCCATACCCTGAAGAAAACCACAACACTAAAAATGCGCCTGATTCTAACCCTAACCCTAACCCTAAGCCTAACCTTAAGCCTAACCCTCGATTCTACGAAAGCGAAAGCTAAACCTAACTCTAACCCTAGCACTATCCTTAAATGATCTCGATTTTAAGATTGACCCTAACCCTAACCCTAACCCTAACCCTAAATGCCCTGAATTCTAACCATAACTCTAACCCTAAATGTGCTCGATTCAAACCCTAACACTAAATCGTCAATTTGAACACTAACCCAAAGCCTAAATACACTCGATTCAGATCCAAAATACAATCCTGACCCTAAGCCTAAACCTAAACCTCGATTCTACCAACACAAACCTTAACCCTAATCCTAACCCTACCCCTACCAGTAGCCCTAAAAGCACTTTAACCCTAACCCTCACCCTAACGCTAACACGAAAACTGTGCTTGATTCTAACCCTAACCCTCACCCTAAGCCTAACCCTAAGCCTAACACTCGATTCTACGAAAGCTAACCCTAAACCTCACTCTAAGCCTAGCACTATCCTTAAATGCTCTCGATTCTAACCCTGATCCTAAACCTAACCCTAACCCTACCCCTACCCCTAACCCTAATCCTAAATGCACTGAATTCTAATCATAACTCTTTCCCTAAATGTGCTTGATTCTAACGCTAAAACTAAATCATCAATTTCAACACTAACCCTAACCCTAACCCTAAATGCACTCGATTCTAACCCAAAAGGCAATCCTGAACCTAACCCTAACCCGAACCCTCGATTCTACGAAAACTAACCCTATGCATAACTCTACCCCTAACACTATCCTTAAAGGCACTCGATTCTGACCATCACCCAGAACATAACCCTAACCCTAACCTTAATCCTAACCCTAAATGCACTGGATTCTAACCATAACTCTAACCCTAATGTGCTCGATTCTAAGCCTAACACTAAGTCGTCAATCTCCACACTAACCCTAACCCTAAATGCACTCGATTCTAACCCAAAAGGCAATCCTGACCCTCAGCCTAACCCTAAACTTCGATTCTAAAAACACAAACCCTAACCCTAATGCTAACCGTACCCCTACCCCTACCCCTAAATGCTCTCTAACCCTACACCTACCCCTAACACTAACCCTAACCCTAACGAATTCTAACCAAAACTAACCCTAAATGTGCTCGATTCTAACCTAAACACTAAATCGTCAATTTCAACACTATCCCTAAGCCTAAATGCACTGGCTTCTAACCCAAAAGCCATTCCTGACCCTGAGCCTAACCCTAAACCTCGATTCTACCAACACAAACCTTAACCCTATTCCTAACTCTACTCAAACCCCTACCCCTAAATGCACTCTAAGCCATACCCTGACGAAAACCACAACACTAAAAATGCGCCTGATTCTAACCCTAACTCTAACCCTAAGCCTAACCTTAAGCCTAACCCTCGATTCTACGAAAGCGAAAGCTAAACCTAACTCTAACCCTAGCACTATCCTTAAATGATCTCAATTTTAACCCTGACCCTAACCCTAACCCTAACGCTAACCCCAACCCTAAATGCCCTGAATTCTAACCATAACTCTAACCCTAAATGTGCTCGATTCAAACCCTAACACTAAATCGTCAATTTGAACACTAACCCAAAGCCTAAATACACTCGATTCAGATCCAAAATACAATCCTGACCCTAAGCCTAAACCTAAACCTCGATTCTACCAACACAAACCTTAACCCTAATCCTAACAGTACCCCTACCACTAGCCCTAAAAGCACTTTAACCCTAACCCTCACCTTAACGCTAACACTAAAACTGTGCTTGATTCTAACCCTAACCCTCACCCTAAGCCTAACCCTCGATTCTACGAAAGCTAACAATAAACCTAACTCTAACCCTAGCACTATCCTTAAATGCTCTCGATTCTAACCCTGACCCTAAAACTAACCCTAACCCTACTCCTACCCCTAACCCTAATCCTAAATGCACTGAATTCTAATCATAACTCTTTCCCTAAATGTGCTTGATTCTAACGCTAAAACTAAATCATCAATTTCAACACTAACCCTAAGCCTAAATGCTCTGAATTATGACCCAATATGCTCTCCTGACCCTAAGCCTAACCCAAAACCTCGATTCTACCAACACAAACCCTAACCCTAATCCTAACCCAACTCCTCCCCTACCCCTAAATGCACTCAATCCCTAACCCAAACCCCAACCGTAACACTAAAAATGCACTTGATTCTAACCCTAATCCTTACCCTAACTTTAACCCGAACACTGACCCTCAATTCTACGAAAGCTAACCCTATACCTAACTCTAACCCTAACACTATCCTTAAATGCACTCGATTCTAACCCTCACCCTAATCATAACCCCAACCCTAACCTTAATTCAAATCCTAAATGCACTGGATTCTAAGCATAAATCTAACCCTAATGTGCTTGATTTTGACACTAACTCTAAATCGTCAATCCCAACACTAACCCTAACCCTAAATGCACTCGATTCTAACCCAAAAGGCAATCCTGGCATAACCCTAACCCTAACCCTCGATTTTATGAAAGCTAACCTTATACATAACTCTACCCCTAACACTATCCTTAAATGCATTCTATTCTAACCCTCACCCTGAACATAACCCTAACCCTAACCCTAATCCTAACCCTAAATGCACTGGATTCTAACCATAACTATAACCGTAATGTGCTCGATTATAACCCTAACACTCAAACGTCAATCTCAACACTAAGCCTAACACTAAATGCACTCGACTCTAACCCAAAAGGCAATCCTGACCCTAACCCTAACACTAACCCTCGATTCTACGAAAGCTAACCCTATACATAACTCTACCCCTAACACTATCCTTAAATGCATTCTATTCTAACCCTCACCCTGAACATAACCCTAACCCTAACCCTAATCCTAACCGTAAATGCACTGGATTCTAACCATAACTATAATCGTAATGTGCTCGATTATAACCCTAACACTCAAACGTCAATCTCAACACTAAGCCTAACACTAAATGCACTCGACTCTAACCCAAAAGGAAATCCTGACCCTAAGCCTAACCCTAAACCTCGATTCTACCAACACAAACCCTAACCCTAATCCTAACCCTACTCCTATCCCTACCTCTAAAGGCGCTCTAACCCTAACCCTAACCCAACCACTAACACTAAAAATGTGCTTGATTCTAACCCTAACCCTAACCCTAACCCTCAATTCAACGAAACCTAACCCTAAACCTAACTCTAACCCTAAAACTATCCTTACATGCTCTCGATTCTAATCCTGACCCTAATAACCCTAACCCTAAGCCTAAGCCTAAATGCAGTGGATTCTAACCATAACTCTAACCCTCATGTACTTGATTCTAAGCCTAACATGAAATCGTCAATCTCAACACTAACCCTAACCCTAAATGCACTCGATTCTAACCCAAAAGGCAATCCTGTCCCTAAGCCTAACCCTAAACTTCGATTCAAAAAACACAAACCCTAACCCTAATCCTAACCCTAAATGCACTGTATTCTATCCATTACTATAACCATAATGTGCTCGCTTCTAACCATAAAACTAAATCGTCAATTTCAACACTATCGCTAAGCCTAAATGCACTGGATTCTAACCCAAAAGCCATTCCTGACCCTGAGCCTAACCCTAAACCTCGATTCTACCAACACAAACCTTAACCCTATTCCTAACTCTACTCATACCCCTATCCCTAAATGCACTCTAAGCCATACCCTGAAGAAAACCACAACACTAAAAATGCGCCTGATTCTAACCCTAACCCTAACCCTAAGCCTAACCTTAAGCCTAACCCTCGATTCTACGAAAGTGAAAGCTAAACCTAACTCTAACCCTAGCACTATCCTTAAATGGTCTCGATTTTAAGCCTGACCCTAACCCTAACTCTCACCCTAACCCTAACCCTAAATGCCCTGAATTCTAACCATAACTCTAACCCTAAATGTGCTCGATTTAAACCCTAACACTAAATCGTCAATTTGAACACTAACCCAAAGCCTAAATACATTCGATTCAGATCCAAAATACAATCCTGACCCTAAGCCTAAACCTAAACCTCGATTCTACCAACACAAACCTTAACCCTAATCCTAACCCTACCCCTACCACTAGCCCTAAAAGCACTTTAACCCTAACCCTCACCCTAACGCTAACACTAAAACTGTGCTGGATTCTAACCCTAACCCTCACCCTAAGCCTAACCCTAAGCCTAACACTCGATTCTACGAAAGCTAACCCTAAACCTCACTCTAAGCCTAGCACTATCCTTAAATACTCTCGATTCTAACCCTGATCCTAAACCTAACCCTAACCCTACCCCTACCCCTAACCCTAATCCTAAATGCACTGAATTCTAATCATAACTCTTTCCCTAAATGTGCTTGATTCTAACGCTAAAACTAAATCATCAATTTCAACACTAACCCTAACCCTAACCTTAAATGCACTCGATTCTAACCCAAAAGGCAATCCTGAACCTAACCCTAACCCGAACCCTCGATTCTACGAAAACTAACCCTATACATAACTCTACCCCTAACACGTATCCTTAAATGCACTCGATTCTGACCCTCACCCAGAACATAACCCTAACCCTAACCCTAATCCTAACCCTAAATGCACTGGATTCTAACCATAACTCTAAACCTAATGTGCTCGATTCTAAGCCTAACACTAAGTCGTCAATCTCCACACTAACCCTAACCCTGAATGCACTCGATTCTAACCCAAAAGGCAATCCTGACCCTCAGCCTAACCCTAAACTTCGATTCTAAAAACACAAACCCTAACCCTAATGCTAACCGTACCCCTACCCCTACCACTAAATGCTCTCTAACCCTACACCTACCCC
Organism: Notamacropus eugenii; assembly: GCF_028372415.1. NCBI lineage: Eukaryota > Metazoa > Chordata > Mammalia > Diprotodontia > Macropodidae > Notamacropus > Notamacropus eugenii. Next base: position 1,447 of record NW_027325223.1, on the reverse strand, counting down.
TAACACTAACCCTAACCCTAACGAATTCTAACCAAAACTAACCCTAAATGTGCTCGATTCTAACCTAAACACTTAATCGTCAATTTCAACACTATCCCTAAGCCTAAATGCACTGGATTCTAACCCAAAAGCCATTCCTGACCCTGAGCCTAACCCTAAACCTCGATTCTACCAACACAAACCTTAACCCTATTCCTAACTCTACTCATACCCCTATCCCTAAATGCACTCTAAGCCATACCCTGAAGAAAACCACAACACTAAAAATGCGCCTGATTCTAACCCTAACCCTAACCCTAAGCCTAACCTTAAGCCTAACCCTCGATTCTACGAAAGCGAAAGCTAAACCTAACTCTAACCCTAGCACTATCCTTAAATGATCTCAATTTTAACCCTGACCCTAACCCTAACCCTAACGCTAACCCCAACCCTAAATGCCCTGAATTCTAACCATAACTCTAACCCTAAATGTGCTCGATTCAAACCCTAACACTAAATCGTCAATTTGAACACTAACCCAAAGCCTAAATACACTCGATTCAGATCCAAAATACAATCCTGACCCTAAGCCTAAACCTAAACCTCGATTCTACCAACACAAACCTTAACCCTAATCCTAACAGTACCCCTACCACTAGACCTAAAAGCACTTTAACCCTAACCCTCACCTTAACGCTAACACTAAAACTGTGCTTGATTGTAACCCTAACTCTAACCCTAAGCCTAACCTTAAGCCTAACCCTCGATTCTACGAAAGCGAAAGCTAAACCTAACTCTAACCCTAGCACTATCCTTAAATGATCTCAATTTTAACCCTGACCCTAACCCTAACCCTAACGCTAACCCCAACCCTAAATGCCCTGAATTCTAACCATAACTCTAACCCTAAATGTGCTCGATTCAAACCCTAACACTAAATCGTCAATTTGAACACTAACCCAAAGCCTAAATACACTCGATTCAGATCCAAAATACAATCCTGACCCCAAGCCTAAACCTAAACCTCGATTCTACCAACACAAACCTTAACCCTAATCCTAACAGTACCCCTACCACTAGCCCTAAAAGCACTTTAACCCTAACCCTCACCCTAACGCTAACACTAAAACTGTGCTTGATTCTAACCCTAACCCTCACCCTAAGCCTAACCCTCGATTCTACGAAAGCTAACAATAAACCTAACTCTAACCCTAGCACTATCCTTAAATGCTCTCGATTCTAACCCTGACCCTAAAACTAACCCTAACCCTACTCCTACCCCTAACCCTAATCCTAAATGCACTGAATTCTAATCATAACTCTTTCCCTAAATGTGCTTGATTCTAACGCTAAAACTAAATCATCAATTTCAACACTAACCCTAAGCCTAAATGCTCTGAATTATGACCGAATATGCTCTCCTGACCCTAAGCCTAACCCAAAACCTCGATTCTACCAACACAAACCC